>NC_080045.1:53023814-53249346 GCF_012489685.1 Lotus japonicus | reverse complement strand
CCCTTGCGAGCCATGACTCATTTAGATTGGTGTTCGAGGTTTGATGGTAGGAGGGAAATTTGGGGAAAAAAGTTTCAAACGAAACCCTAATTAAAATCAGCATTTATATCTCTTTGGATATGTGAGCCCATTAGGAATGTGTTGAAGAGAATAATCGACACCACTACATTGCATGCGTCTGGAAAGAAGGAAGAAGAAAGAGAGTCATTTAGGCATCGAACCCTAGGGCTTGCAGAACAGACGTGGGTGTGGGATTTAATTCGCAGCCTTTGAACAAAGTGCAACTTTTTCCTTTTTGGATGGTGACACATTTATTAGGGTCTATTTAGGTAGGATTTCTATTGAAGGAAGGAAACGAAGATGCAGTCATTGTTTGTGAGCCGCGAAGTGGAGGAGCTTGATGAATTGTGTGTTACAACACCGTGTAACAATTAATATTTATTATATTGAATTCTGTTGAGGAAGAAGACAATGATCATGCGTTGTCTAAGTGGCCAAGTGATTTTGTTTGTAGTTTAAGGTAGAAGGTTCAAATCCTAATTGAACATTTTTTTAATAATATTAATCATATTTTATTCTTCTACCTTGTAATGAATTAAAAATGCCTCACCATCAGTGGCAGAACTTGAAGAAAAAATTTGAGGGATCTAAAAGAAGATTGCAATATATAAACTATGAAAAAAATAGTTCAGATAATATTGTTGTTGAAAATTTATTATAATTTAGGTTAATAATCTTGAAAATTTACTTTTTCTTTTCAATTTTTGGTTTATGGATATATATTTTACCTTTAAATAACTTCCTTTTATAAGTTTGGAACCCTAAGTTTTAATATTTGTGCAAGTTAACTAAGGCTAGCTGTTAAAAATGAAAAGAATGTAAAAAAGGATTGAGGCTAGATTCGAACCTTAGCCCTTAACTAAGGCTAATATTGTTTAATTCCATACACATTTTGTTATATATAGTATTATTTCATCATCCTTTTTTGCATAAAACGTATATTATAAATGCTCATGTTATGGTTCATTTATAAATTATAAATATAGTAAAACGTATATTATAGAATAGGATATTATAGTTCAATGGAAACTCTTGTAACCCAAATCTATACACTATACAGTCTTGGGTTCAACTCATGTCCTGATGTCCAAAGCTTTTTTTCTTTTTTTTTTGTCATAAAAACGAAAAAAAAAACAAAAACATGGAATCGAACCCAAGCAAGGATGGATATAGGGTTAACTAAACAGAACAACCAACGAACCAGTACTTAAGTATGTTTCTTTTTGACCCGTTTTAATTTAATAAACTAAGTATGTAGTTTATATTTAAAAAAAAAAAGCACATATAATCAAACTGGGAAAAATCATCAAATCAATTTAGCCAACTGTAACTTTGCTTCCAAGTTCCAAGTACCCAACCACTATCTGCAAAAATCAATTTATAACAACCACAACCACCACTTATAATGAAAGTAAAATCATAAAACCATAGTCAAAATGATTAAGCAATTTAGCACACAAAACAGAATCATAAATTGAAACCTAACATAAAACCATTGTTGAGGGCATGCAATGCTAGCTTCCATCTGGTTGACTATTGCCTCACCAGAGGAAAATGAAACATAAATTTGTCCAAACACTTGTTAAGTTACAGACCAGAATTTAAAATTATACTAAAAACAACAACAGAACATATCAGCATCAACCCTACTCGTCCCCATCCTCTGAATCCATACCAGCATCTTCATCATCTTCATTGTCATCATCAGGAACTGTGATACCGTTCCACAGAAAGATATCCTTGTTCATAACCTCAGTTCTCAGGGGATTGAAGTGGCTCCAACCTGGAAAGGGGTGAGACATCATTGCATTCAGAGACCGTGTGATCAGATAGCCGTATGGAATTGCATGTGCAGTGTTGGCATGCACACTAATAAGGTGATCATAAACTAAGTGCACAGGATCTATTCGGACACCCTTCAGCATATGGTACATTATGAAAATGTCCTTGTCATATACGTAGTCATGGAAGTTGAGCCTCGGGCAGTACACATGTGTGATCAACACATGAATCAATTTTGCAGCCTGTGTCAGATTGGTTGCCTTCGTGGCTTCAGAGGCAGAGAGTTTACCATTTTCAAAAACAGTGCTTCTGATATCATCATCATCAGACTCAACCCTCCACCCTCTTTTGTAGTGTACTCCTTCACTGGGAACCCGAAGCACTTCTGATATTGTCTTCATGTTGTAGTGGAGGGCATAGTCAAAAAACTCCCCTAACAGTCCATCATGTTCAGTCAATTTTGCGGTCCCCCAAAATTCCTGTACAATTTCTGGGTAAATATGGCCATAGGCAGCAGTGTTGATTGCATCCAGTGATGAAAGTGTGATCAAATCAGCAGCAGGAAGTTTCCAAAGAGAAAAGTCCTCTGGATCATAGCACATGTGTGGACAGATAGCTCTTGGAGGCATCTTGTGAAATATGGCAGTAATAATTTCTGCAAACAAATCATAATGTAGACAATGTATACATCAGAAAGCAAAATCGGGTTTGAACAAAAGGGGTTTGTTTGTTCAGTTTAACAATAAACTTAAAGTATGTCACCAACAAAAAGTATGTTTGAAATAATTTCAGGGAATAGCATCAGCAATCATGCACTAAACAAAAAAGGCAATATCTATGCTACAACAAGAAACACGCATCTTAGAAAGAAACAGATTGCATGTTGAATTCGAAGATGATACAGAATTCAAACAATGCATATTTATCTTGAACACTCAGTTATTAAAAGTTGAAAATTGCACCTTTACACTCGGTTAATAGAATACGTGAGGGAATATACACCACTACATCACTATATATAGGCCAAAACGGGGGAAGTTACCAAACGGTTTGCAACCAAGTTACGGTGTGTGTGTGTGTGTGCGCCACATCATTCCATAAAAATAAACTGCAACTTGATTCAAGTAACTGCATGCAATGAGTGTATAAGGCAGTTGAGAGCAACATTGTAAATAGGCCATTTCAAAAAAAAAACAATGTAAATAGGCAAATAAGTATCAAAGCCGAAAATAGAGGATGAGCAAAGCTATAACAAAGGCACAATATGGTTACTTAGTCATGAAATCAGATAAACGACAAATCAAATCAAGCATATGCAGGAAAATTTGGGGGAAAATTGAACCGGAAAACCTAATTAAAAAATAAATAAGCCAAAACAAGATTCAAAACAGGAACAAGAGTGCTTGATGGTTGGATGAGAATTTCGTGAGAAAAAAATGCAGAAACCCTATCAAATGCCAAAAGGGGCTAACCTCAATTTCGTAATCTCTGCCTTTGAAATCCTGATGGTTGGATGAGGAAAGAGTGAAAAACCCATAAAAATGATCTCTGAGGTATTTATATGGCGTTTTCAATTCCTCACAATGGCCAGTAGAGTTTTAGGCGTGTGTGTAGATTCAATCTGCAGCCTTTGAATACTGTGCAAAATTCTTCTTTCCCAATGCCGGAATCATTATGTCTGACCCTGACATTTATTAAAAGTGGGATTAGTTGGGTCATGATTTGTAGTAGGAAAACGCTGATAAACTAGGGAAGGAAGAAACTATCTTCTGGCGCGTAATGGAGATGGTAGAGAATTTGTGTTTAACAGCTAGTAAGATCATTTACTCAGATATATATATTTTCAATTCAATATCTACTCAAACAATTGTCTTGGCTTAGTGGCCAAATTTTTATAAAATTTATAACATGTTAAGGGTTCAACTCCTACATAGGACCTATTTTATATATATATATATATATATATATATATATATATATATATATATTTTGCAAATTCAATTCTTTTTAGAATGACGCCTTTAAACTATTTTCATGGTTCCAAGTTATTCAAAACACCAAGCTATTCAAATCGCTCGCTCACCCTCGTGCATGGCTCACACAACGATATAGTACGAGTAATGTGTATCACATATTAGGGTTAGCGTTACGGTTCATTGGCCTAACACCATTAGTCCCACCAAACGACGAATCAATGCTTCGTATGTTATGTTAGATGATGTAGGGTTCCCGCGATATAGTGGCTCACACCAAGCTATCCAAATTGCTCGCTCACCCTCGTGCATGGCTCACACAACGATATAGTCCCGGTGGTTTGCACACTATCTATTCAACCTTGTTTGGTAGGGTTCGATCCCACCCAACCTTTTTTATTTTTTAACATTTTCGTATTATTTTGCTCCATCTCTTTAAATATTTACTTTGGGATTTTGTTTAGAGTTTAATGGATATGCACTGACAGTGTAAAATAGTTTTACACAGACATCATATTTTTATTGGGATTTTATTTACATCTATTTATTTATCATTAGTATTTAAGTATAACAATTCTAAATATTATCTTTAAATACTAATTTTGAGATTTTATATACATCTATTTATTTATAGTTGTCATTTAAGTATAACAATTTTGAATATAACCCAATTTATTTATCATTACTCTTTAAGTATATACTCTGTAACTCTGTTGTCCAAGTTCCGCCACTTGATGCATTAGGGTTCATGTGCTAGAATGTACTAGACATTTAGACTATATAGTACGATTACAGTACGAGTCATGCGTATCACATATTAGGGTTAGCGCTACGGTTCATTGGCCTAACACCATTAGTCCCACCGAACGACGAATCAATGCTTCTTAGGTTATGTTAGATGATGTAGGGTTCCCGCGATATAGTGGCTCACACCAAGCTATCCAAATCGCTCGCTCACCCTCGTGCATGGATCACACAGCGATATAGTACGAGTCATGCGTATCACATATTAGGGTTAGCGTTACAGTTCATTGGCCTAACACCATTAGTCCCACCGAACGACGAATCAATGCTTCTTAGGTTATGTTAGATGATGTAGGCTTCCCGCGATATAGTGGCTCACACCAAGCTATCCAAATCGCTCGCTCACCCTCGTGCATGGCTCACACAATGATATAGTGCGAGTCATGCGTAACACTTATTAGGGTTAGCTTTACAGTTCATTGGCCTAACACCATTAGTCCCACCGAACGACGAATCAATGCTTCTTAGGTTATGTTAGATGATGTAGGGTTCCCGCGATATAGTGGCTCACACCAAGCTATCCAAATCGCTCGCTCACCCTCGTGCATGGATCACACAACGATATAGTAAGAGCGTTCGAATCCTAATTTAACTTTTTTTTTATAAGATCAACCTTAAGTCACCTACTTAAAAAACTGCGAAAGTTAGCTTATCAAAAAAAATTATAAAAAAAAAACTGCCAAAGTTTGGATTTGAACCTTGGACCCATAGCTAAATTGGTGTGGCATTAACCACTTTGACAGTTATCGACTTTTGTGATCTGTTCGATTTAATAGGTATAAGTCTAATAATTTAAGACAATAATCATAAAACAAGAAAGCAAATGAAAGGAAAAAAAAATTGAGACATGAACTCGAACACGGGACCAGCACGCGGATTTTTTAAACTAGTATAATGAAAGAACCAACGAACCAGCACGGGGACCAATGCGATTTTTTTTTCATCATTGCTGCTTTTTACCACCTTTCCGTCTTCAACTGCACCTGTTACATCAACTTACATGACCAGATATCAATGTCTATTCAACGAATGCTTCATATCTCATTGAATCTTCCATGAATGCTTTTTTCTCCTTCTCCTTGATTTTAATTTCAAAGGTGGTTTAAAAGTGGAACACGTGTAAACATCTCATTTTGCATGGAACTCCAACCATCATGTCTTTTAATTCTTCCCCTCTATAAAGTCTTCCGTTCTTTAGTTTGGATTTCCCATATCATATTTTATTCGGTTATAATGGATCATGATCTTAGCTTTTCAGGTGAAGTTGATCCGAATGGGAGTCCTTCGTATAACCCTCCTACTCCTTCTGAGCCTCCTATTTTGTCTGACGATGAGCAGAGTTCTATTCAAGAAGGTCCCATGCAAGTTGATGTTGCTGAACAAAATGTTGTTCATGAAGTGTTATTTGAATGTGAATTTGACACACAAATCACTTCAGAGTTTTTTTCTTTTAATGAAGTTGTAAGTTTCTTTATGATTATCTTTTGCTATATATGAATTTGTGATATTTATGTCTTCTAATCCATATTCAATATTTTTTATTTTATGCAGCCCGTGCCCAAATCTGGTGCTTCGTTCCTGAAAGGAGTTGGGGTTGACAAGTGGATTTTTATCGGTCCTCAACAATATCCGAGGGAATTTTCCATGCACCTTCTTCCCAACTCCAGCATTGCTAAGATGGGGGATGGATGGAGTTGTTTTTGCGATGTTAACAATATATGCGCTTCTGATCTTCTCCGATTCCGTTTTACCAATGCAGTGAATCGAATTGCTTATATTCACAGGGTGTAGGGCTTCAAGAGCATATTTAGGAGCGTTTTGGGTATGGGGATTTCTGAATCATGTGTTGTATAAATTTTCTTCTCCGATAGTACATGTGATATTATCAAGTAAAATTTGCAAGAAATTTCTTTGAAACGTGTGTTCAATTGATTTTCCCCTTCATCATCCTTATAATTTAATTTTTGTCATCATAGTCTCTTAATTAATTCTACCAGTAGTGCTTCAAAAGCATATTGGTTTTGGATCATTGGAAAATTGCAAAATTAAAAAATAAGTTTTAAGAAACCTCATAATCAATCAGCCAATTTGAGTTATTTTTAAAATTCGTTAATTTAATCTCCATAAAGATTTGGAAATGTTAACTAAATAAACCTTTGATCTTCTCCATTCCAGTTCACTCTAAGCAGGCCGAAAACAAATTAATAATTTCATTCATTTCAACCTTCCACCTTCCAAAAGTTGCAACCATTTCAACCTACACAAACATTTCTGCCATAGTCATATATCTTCCCAAAGAAATCTATTCACACCATCTCTATTCACACCATATCTTCCCAAAGAAGTCTATTCACACCGAACATGGCTCCATAAGATATTATTTTCTTCTATCTCCATTCTTTAATCTTAGAAATATTGTTGCAACCCTAGGTAGGAGTAAAAATCAGGCCCCAGCTTCATATGTATTGCTAGCGTGAACGTGCTTTGTGTAGTTTAGTATCATCAAACAATGTATGACGTTATAGAGTACCCATTTTCATGAGAACATGTGTAAATAAATCAATTTTACTTTGTTCAGGTTTAAATAAAATATGGCGTTTTTGAGTAAACATTTTAATGAGAATAGATATCTTATGTGAAAATAAATCAATTTATCTATTAATGAAAAAATAAATTTGATATTGTTAATTTTAGTATTTTAACACTAGTTTCTAGAGAGAAACAAAGATGCAGACATTGTTGTTTGGGGCTGCGAAGTGGATGAGATTGAACTTTATGAAAATTGTGATTTTATATACATCTATTTATTTATAATTGTCATTTAAGTATAACAATTTTGAATATAACCCAATTTATTTATCATTACTCTTTAAGTATATACTCTGTAACTCTGTTGTCCAAGTTCCGCCACTTGATGCATTAGGGTTCATGTGCTAGAATGTATTAGACATTTAGACTATATAGTACGAGTACAGTACGAGTCATGCGTATCACATATTAGGGTTAGCGTTACGGTTCATTGGCCTAACACCATTAGTCCCACCGAACGACGAATCAATGCTTCTTAGGTTATGTTAGATGATTTAGGGTTCCCGCGATATAGTGGCTCACACCAATTTATTCATGAGCGTAACACCATGATTAAGGTTAATTAATCTATGACAAAAGAAAAGATATTAATTGCCAAAAATAAAATATATTATTTTTTTATATAACTAAGTTTAAAAATGTTAACATATTAGTAAAAATAAAAAAAATGTCCAAGTTTAGGTTTGAACCTTGGACCTAAGGTTAAATAAGTGTAGCATTAACCACTTTGACAATGATTGTTTTCAATTATACGGTCAACTCAACACTTATATGTCCCAATTACTAAAACAGAACTTATAAAAAACCAAGAAAACAAGTTTTCGTCTTTCCCACTGGTCTGTTACGATCATTTAATAATTAGGTTAAATTTCTTTCTTTGATACATACTATTTATAGAATAAAAGCCATATAAATAAATAACGTCTCCCTTGTCCCAGTGGTTTGTACACTATTTATTCAACCTTGTTTGGTAGGGTTCGATCCACCCAACCTTTTTTATTTTTTAACATTGTCGTATTATTTTGCTCCATCTCGTTAAATATTTACTTTGGGATTTTGTTTACATCTAATTATTTATCATTAAACTTCAAGTATAATAATTTTAAACAGAAACTTTAAATATTTTTATTGGGATTTTATTTACATCTATTTATTTATCATTAGTATTTAAGTATATCAATTCTAAATATTATCTTTAAATACTAATTTTGAGATTTTATATACATCTATTTATTTATAATTGTCATTTAAGTATAACAATTTTGAATATAACCCAATTTATTTATCATTACTCTTTAAGTATATACTCTATAACTCTGTTGTCCAAGTTCCGCCACTTGATGCATTAAGGTTCATGTGCTAGAGTGTATTAGACATTTAGACTACATAATGGTTCATTGGCCTAACACCATTAGTCCCACCGAACGACGAATCAATGCTTCTTAGGTTATGTTAGATGATGTAGGGTTCCCGCGATATAGTGGCTCACACCAAGCTATCCAAATCGCTCGCTCACCCTCGTGCATGGATCACACAGCGATATAGTACGAGTCATGCGTATCACATATTAGGGTTAGCGTTACGGTTCATTGGCCTAACACCATTAGTCCCACCGAACGACGAATCAATGCTTCTTAGGTTATGTTAGATGATGTAGGGTTCCCGCGATATAGTGGCTCACACCAAGCTATCCAAATCGCTCGCTCACCCTCGTGCATGGATCACACAGCGATATAGTACGAGTCATGCGTATCACATATTAGGGTTAACGTAACGGTTCATTGGCCTAACACCATTAGTCCCACCGAACGACGAATCAATGCTTCTTAGGTTATGTTAGATGATGTAGGCTTCCCGCGATATAGTGGCTCATACCAAGCTATCCAAATCGCTCGCTCACCCTCGTGCATGGCTCACACAACGATATAGTACGAGTCATGCGTAACACTTATTAGGGTTAGCGTCACGGTTCATTGGCCTAACCTCATTAGTCCCACGCAACGACGAATCAATGCTTCTTAGGTTATGTTAGATGCTCTAGGGTTCCAGCCATGATTAAGGTTAATTAATCTATGACAAAAAAAAATGATTTTTCGTAAAAAATAAAATATATTATTTTTTATATAACTAAATATAAAAATGTTAACATATTAGTAAAAATAAAAAACTGTCCAAGTTTAGATTTGAACCTTGGACCTATTGCTAAATAGGAGTAGTATTAACCACTTAGACAGTGATTGTTTATTGTTTTTTATAAGACTCAAAATTTATATATTCAGTAAAAAAAGAAACTTTTTCACCAACTTTTTATATTTCCCATATGATCGGTTACGATCATTCAATGCTTATTCGATTATTCGATTATCAAGAACAAAAAACCATCACAACCCACTCATAGGAGAAATCGAGAGGGTAGACATTCTTCCAAGCAGTGGACGGCGATTTTAGGGTTTTTTTGCACGGACATTTGAGACGCTTGCAGACACTCATCTCTGGTAAGATTCTTTCAATTTTACAGAATTTTCACTCCATTTTGATACTTGATATTCCTGATTTCTTTTTGATATTCATGAAATTTGGGTCGCCGATTTAGTTGTGCATGGACAACATTCACAAGTATTTGTCAGATTGAATCGCTTTCCGTTTCCCTTTCCCCCCTGATGTTCATGCATGTTCTATTTCTAATGGGTATTGATTTCTTTATGTAACTTGTCATTACGAATTTTCCACCCTTCTTCGGTATGATAGTGACCTTTGCCTGCAGTACAAAAGAACTAATTAAAGTTATATGCCATGGTCCATCACAAATTTTTCATCTTTGTTCAGACTGACAGCGACCTTTGACCATCTGATTATGTCTTTATGGTATATGCCATATTCATGTTCAAAGTTTCCACCTTTTTCAATACTGATAGTCTCTTTTCCATTTTTTACCACACATTTGTTTATGACAAATTTTTACTTAAATTACATAGTTCCAATTGTAACTCATTTCCTGTCAAATTTAATACTTTGCCTTTTTTCACTTACTATCAGATTGAATATTTTTCCATTCTCCCTTTCCCCTGATTTTTCATGCATGTTATACATCTAATATATTGCTCTTATCTTACTTTCCCTCTTCATTGTAATGAAAATCATATTGAATAATTTCTGTCCAATAGAATACTTTGTGTGTGTTTGTCCTTTATACCCTGATTTTCATGCATGTGCTACTTGTAAACGATTTATTATGTGCTCTTTTCTTACTTTTCCTCTTCATTGTGGTGAAAATCATATGATTTACTTCATGTTTTTTTGTGCAAACATGTTTATAGAAGCAAGTACTGTGTTCTACCATGGCACCCAGTCAGAAAAGGATCCCCGAACACGATTTCGTTGCATGTCATGAACAAGCTATGGTAATAGTCTGCATTCTAACTAGATACTATCTGTTCATACACATACATGTATATTTTAGTCTGATGATTTCTTACTTGGATTTCCTCTTTGTAGACTCACTTAGAAGTCCCTGAGACATTGGTCAAGATGGGCAATTACCGGGTGGACTGCACTTGGTATCTGACTGACCCTCTAGGTGTAACACACAAAGTTAGGTATGAAAGATTGCATGGAAAAGGGTACTTGACAACAGGATGGTCACGGCTACGCAATGTCTTTTGTTTCACTGGTGTGTGCTGGTTCCTCTTCAAATGTGTGGGCAGGTCAAGATTTAAGATTGTTATTTTCAATTCTAAGCATAAGCAAATCAAATATCATGGCTGGCCCGTGAAGACAGAGGAAGATGATGTTAATAAGCTTCGTGAATACCTGTCTGTTCCACCACCTACATTAACACCCCCTTTCAAGCGTATTCCCAACTCCACCTTTGTGCTATTTAACCATGAATCTGAAAATCCCTCCTTCAATGTTACCCTCAAAGACCATCATGCCAAAGGAAGCCAACTAGTAACTTGCTGTTCTTTCTATATTTATTTTCATCAGCATTTTTAATTCTTGTACCATGTAAGCAAGCATATAACCCATGTTTTATGCAATTTCTTAGGACCTACCCGTGAAAATTGGGAAGCACTTAAAGAAGTTTGGATCTGATCCAGTGTTTCTGAAAGGTCCATATGAGGGTCCAAATGATAAACTGGTGGAATGCAAACTCATTCATGGCCAGGCGAAGAGCAAGTTTGGTAGTGGCTGGAGGGAATTCGTTAGAAAGTATCAGCTTGCAGAAGGGGATGTCTTTGCTTTCAAGTTTCATTACATGAATCAGAGAGTTGTGGACATCATGATTGCCTTTGCTGATTAGGGTGGAGTGGAGATGGAAACTGGACTGGCTGTGTTTTTTTTTTTTTTTTTGCTGAAATTTATAATTTGAACCTAAGCTATACTGTTTGGTAACTGTACTTTTATGTTCACCGACATGTTCGGTGACGTTTTGGAACAATTTCGGTAGCTTTTGGTGATAATCTTGGTTACTGTCCTTAATTATTAGCGATAATTTTATGTTTTACTAGTTTAATTTGTCATGTTTGAAGTTGATTTCTACTGATGAAATGTGCTAACTGGACCAAAATGAAAACCTTTGGGGACTATAAAAGGATCTAAAACGCAGTTTATATTGATCAATGGGCTAACAGACCGAAAATAAAAACTTCTAAGCTGGTCTTCACAACAAAAGGCCAAATCAAAAAAAAATTTGGGTTCAGCCAATTCTTATTGTGAACAAAGGCAGCTTTAATGCAATCAGTGATCAGCTATTTTTTTTTTGGTTGTTGTAATTTTATTGTTTGATCATTTTATTTTGAACCTCACTTGTAACAGGCTCCTGGTTTTTGGGCTTGACCCTTTTGTGAGATGAACAACACTCTGACCCAAAAAAAATGCATGAAATAAGTGGTTCACATATTGTAAAGTCTGCACTTATATTGTTTTTTCAGAAGATGTTTTTAAAATATAATTTAATAATTCTTTTCCTTCACACAAATACATAATTTGTTCCAATATCAAAATCAAACTGACTTAAAGTGAAATGCTTTCAATTATTTCCTAAACTTGAATTTCTATTGTGTCTCCTATCGACTGCCGCCAACGTCGATGAGAATGTCGGGAGTAAGCCAGAAGGTCCAGCTTGAAATAGAGTTTGTATCTGAACTCCTTGGTAAGGAACCTGGACGTTTTGGTGCTGTATAAACTGTGGAAACACCTGAACTCCATTAGTCATATTCACGGCATAAGAAGGTTGCAAAAATGGAAGTCCAGCTGAAGCACGAACAACAGGATAGTGGACTTGTTGTACAATAGGCTCCATGTTATAAACTTGTCCCTACCCAGATTATGTCCACGAGAAAACAATTTAATGAGAAACTTGAGTAAACACCACTGAAGGGAAAATAAATAAATTATACAACCATTCTAATTACCTGATTCACAGATTCTTGGGTCAAAGGTATTTCCTGTGGATGCTGGGGCAACAAAGTAACTCTGTTGTTATCCACATCACCGCGACCTGCATTATTCGGTGAACTCTGAGTCTGCACAGGTTATGACCAGGAATCAGAGACTCACACATTGATGCATTTAAGTAAACTTAAAAATAACAAGATAATGAAAAATACTCACCACTTCATTCACAGATACTTGGCTTGAATGAATCATGACTGGGACTTCTCGCTGCTTAGATTTACGCTTATTTTGTTTTGTCGACACCGTGTTCTGATTTGAACGCTTGTTCTGCAAAATTTGTAAGCACAGATCACTCTAAAAAGAAAACTTGAGCACAATGCAAGAAAATTTAAGATGAATGACAAGCATTTCATTTACAGATACTTGGGTGGATGAGGAGTCATTTCCCTGCTTCCGTTGCTGCGATTTAAGTTTACTTGCCACCGAAGCCCCCTTATTCTGCCGATCTACGCTGCCAACGTTTGTCTGTAAATCATTTCAATTTTAACAATTATATATCCAAATGCACAAGCAACATGATTATGATCAGACCAGGCAATAAATATGGTGAATATCAGAATCACCTCGTCGTCTGTGCTGTCCTCAATTCCTTCACTTGCAGATTCACCTGTTTCACTGTTATTGACTTGATCAGGATAAAGCAAAACCGGGCACGTACGAATCGTGTGTCCAATACCCCTGCAATTTGAGCAATGCCTTCTCTTGGTGACAGTTCTGGTCTTCTTGGGGGCACCTCTACCCTGTACAACAGTTGGATCACCCACATTAAAGGCTGCACTCTTTATTGTACAACCCGGTTTGCGACTCTTCTGAACATCCCTCAACAACTTATAAATGTCTTCCATTACACTTGAAAAATCATCATCCTTTTCGCATGCTATTTCTGCGAGATAGTTGCATGCGGCAGACATAGCTCCTTTTCGCAACAATTTCATATTCTGTGAATGAATACTAGGCTCTGAAATTGAATATACATGAGCAGACTTGGCTGTTTTCAACCACCTCTTAGAAACTAGATTGCTTGGAAATTCATCAATATACTCACTTCTCATCCCAGCTATTATATGAGAACAAGGGATGCCATAAAACTCAAAATAACCACATTCACATACAAACTTTTTCTGGTTCTTATCATAAACCACAATATATTCTTTTCTGCGATTGCTAATTTTTCTCATTTTCATCATCATAATATTGGCCACCTCAGAACGCTCCACATTTAGCCCCAGGGCATCTTCAATTTGACCCTTGACTTCCCAAAACATGCTCCTTGTTAATATTTTGGAAGCTCCATACTCAATGCCACTAAGTGCAGTTGTCATAAAAGGCTCACCATAAGAAGACTTAAAATCAGATTCCAACTCATTGTGCCTGTATTTCTTCATAGCCCGCTCAAAATTGAAAAGAACATCCAACAAGGAACACTTACAATGCAGATAATTCTTTATGAATGAGTTAATACCTTCACATAAGGATGTCGTCCTAATACCGGCAAAAAATTTGTCTTGCATGAAGGTGCTTGCCCAAGAAGCTCTTGTCTCATACATCGTATCAATCCATGGATTGTTGGCTATACCATATTTCTCAACCAGTTTATCCCACTTCTCTCCAAACTTGTCAGGGTTTAAGTTAGCGTACACAAATAACTTGAATTCATCTGCAAAATCAAGATTTCTAATATTTTTCAAAGCATTCTGGTGAATGTGCCATGCACATTGACGATGCGTGGTATTCGGCCACACAACTCTAATAGCTTCCTTCATTGCTAGATCTCCATCTG
This sequence comes from Lotus japonicus, assembly GCF_012489685.1. Classification (NCBI taxonomy): domain Eukaryota; kingdom Viridiplantae; phylum Streptophyta; class Magnoliopsida; order Fabales; family Fabaceae; genus Lotus; species Lotus japonicus. The sequence goes on along the minus strand of NC_080045.1, from coordinate 53,234,901 downwards.
TAACCGCCACCTTAGGATGCCTGTTAAACATTGCTTCAGTCAAGGTTTCCAAAACCCATATGAAAGTCTCAGTTTTCTCATCATGAACAAGTGCAGCAGCAAAGATAGTTGTTTGCTTATGGTGGTTGTATCCACAAAAAATCACAAGAGGTTTGTTATACTTGTTCTTCTTGTATGTGCTATCAAAGGCAACCACATCTCCAAACACGTTATAATCCATTCTACTGGTTCCATCACACCATAGCAAGTTAAGGAGATTACCTTGTTCCGATTTGTTGTACTTGAAGAAAAATAGTGGGTCACTGTCAAGTTTTCCTTGTAAATAGGACCGCGCTGCAACTGCATCACCATCTTTGACTCTTTTCCTTTTTTGCTTGTCTAGGTGGTTGGCCAAGTCCTTGCCGGTAAAGCCTACGGACTCAGCCCCACCTTTTTGGCCCATCATCACCTCCATAATATTGCGGGTCCTCACACCAAATAGGTTCATACCTTCTGCTTGAGCTTTGTCCCCTTCACTCAATTGCCGGAATTTTGGAATCAAATGAACATGCTTATATGGTGTTAATGGGTGATTGTGTTCATCGCAAAAAAAAACACTTTCCACCTTTTACTGCTAGAAAAACAACGAAATCGAATTCTAGCAAGGCAACCCACTCTAGTAATAGGCTTAGGTTGTTTTCTTCTGCCACTATTATGCATATGCTTCTGATGCCTTTGTCCAGCCCTATTGCACACCACCTGTCGTGAGATAATCTTGCCATCATCATCCTTGTATACATCATCTTTTCTTGGAGAGAATCCACGGATACGAGCATATTTAGAATAGAATTCACATGCTTCCTCCTCAGAAGAGAAATCCATCCCTCTAATGTCGTCTGCAGACAATTCAGTAATCCTTTTCATGACTTTAACTTCTACATCAGAGTTTTTTTGACTGTCATTTCCAGTTTCAAACATCTCATCGACATCCACAAAATTTTCCCCATCATTATCCCCTTCATTCACACCCTGCTTCAAACCGTTGGCAGGGCTAGAATTCAGACTATCATCCTCATCGATGATATAAAGCTCGTCATCAAACGGATTAAGCCAGTTATCTCCTGAAGAATCATTCATTTTCCCAACTCTGAAATAAAATCAAAACCGACGATTCAAGACATTGCTACCTAATAAAACCATACTTAGGGTAAAAATAATTAAAAATCATACCAGTTCAGGTAGCCGCAACTTCGATCCCTGCTCAATAGAGTAGTGTACAAGTCGAAACTCCCGTATCAAAATCTTACAGCGACACAGACGAGCACAACCAAATTCATCAGTGAAAGCACAGTCGAAGAAGAATCACCTGTGAAACCCTCGAAATCACACAAACCAAAGCCTACCGAAGACGACAGTTCAAATAGATGAAATGAAATCAGGAAATCAATCTAGGTGACTTCAGGAACAAAACCTATCTCATGAACCCTAATCTAATCTTTCACGAACCCAGAATGTAAATTACCTCCAAGATCTTTTTAACTTAGCTTTTGTTTTCTTTTACCTTAGCTAAGGGACCAACTTATAAATAAATGAAGTTAGGGGATAAATTCATGATTTAAGAAAGGCTACTGCTATTATTCCGGATTTAAAAAATCGAAACAAATGAAATAATGTTATTGGTCCAAGCAATTCCTGTACGCTACCCATAAAAAAGTTGCGGGCACCACATAAATTGCCATCATATTATTATATCAGCACAAAACAAGCTGTCTACCACCTCAAAGATACTGAAATATTTTCTGTCTGGCTTCTTCTTCAATCACTGAATCCAGTGGCAGCAAGGCAAACAGAGAACGAGAACAGAGAGATGGAGAGCATAGTGCACAGAACAGTGGAAGTAAATGGCATCAAGATGCATGTTGCAGAGAAAGGAGAAGGCCCCGTGGTTCTGTTCCTACACGGCTTCCCTGAACTCTGGTACTCCTGGCGCCACCAGATTCTGTCTCTCAGCTCCCGGGGATACCGTGCGGTGGCCCCTGATCTCCGCGGCTACGGCGACACCGAAGCACCGTCTTCAGTGACCAGCTACACATGCTTTCACCTTGTCGGTGACATCATTGCTCTCATTGATTCTCTAGGAGTTGACAAAGTATACCTTGTCGGTCATGATTGGGGTGCTGTTCTTGGATGGTATGTCTGCTTGTTCCGACCAGACAGAATCAAAGCCTATGTTTGCCTCAGTGTTCCTATCCGAGGCTTCCTCCGAATTGATTCGCCAGTGAAAACCGTGGATGGTTTTCGTGCCGTGTATGGAGATGACTTCTATGTGTGCAGATTTCAGGTAAAGGTTTCAAATTCTCTGCTTTTTCACATTGATGGATTGAATGTGTCTATATCAAATGAATCTGTTATGGTCTTGGGATTTGAATCTGTTGATTAATTAGGAACCTGGAAAGATGGAAGCTGAGTTTGCTGAAGTTGACACTGCGTATCTGTTCAAGAACATTCTCACTATGCGAAAAACTGGTCCCCCAGTTTTCCCAAAAGGAGAGTATGGAACTGGTTTTAATCCGGATGTGCCAGAGACCTTGCCATCTTGGCTCTCAGAAGAAGATCTTGAATATTTTGCTAGCAAATTCAAGAAAACAGGATTCTCTGGAGGGTTAAACTACTATAGAAATCTCAACTTGTAAGTTCCCATTTTTTGTATTTTTTATGTATATTATGTATCAAAATGTCGGTCAATATGTGTCTTTTTGAATGAAGGCTCAGTTCAATTTCGTCTTGTAAGTGTCAGACAAGTTGATATCTCTGACGGTCTCTGATTGTGTAAAATGTCTGGGAAGTTAGTCTTTATGGTAAGATAAAACGTCGGTCAAAACCTGACTCACGTACATTTAACACAATTAGGGATTGCAGAAGTATTCCCTTTTTCTGGAACTACTTTATCCTAAGCTTACACTTTATAGGGACGAAATTGAGCATTTTCTTTTGTCTTTTTCTTATAACTTATTGAAGAAAATAAATCTTTTTTGAAAAGGAAAATATACCAATATAGATGCAGAGCCTAGTAGCTTGAATTTTAGAATCTAACATTCTTAACAGAGATATATAAACAGCAGATGAAATGAGGACTTGGAATGTAATATGATATTAGAGCTCCAGTCACAAAAAAATAGGAAGACTTAATTGTTCAATTGATTCCAAAGTCAGAATTAATTATGGAGAGAAGTTTGTGTGAGTAGCTTATGTATTGCATAATTGATTCGGAGAAAATAGACATTAATTCAAGCCTGCTACTAACCATTGTAAATTATTTTTCTGGCTCATAAAGTAGTACTGTTAATAGGATATTCAATTCCATGATTTGCAGGAATTGGGAGCTCACAGCACCTTGGACTGGAGTAGGCATTACCAATGTGCCAGTAAAGTTCATTGTAGGGGATGTTGACATAACATACAATTTCACAGGGATGAAGGATTATATCCACAAGGGTGGATTCAAGAAAGATGTGCCAACTTTGAAGGAAGTGGTTGTGCAGGAAGGGGTAGCACACTTCATCAACCAAGAAGCAGCTGAGGATGTGAGCAATCACATTTATGACTTCATTAAGAAGTTCTGATCTGAGGCATTTGATTCCAAATTAAGCTTGTTCTGGAGCCGCTCTCTCTGAAGTTTAGTTGAATAAGACGGTGTTTTATTGTTCAAGTTGCAAAGCTCATTTGTTCTGAGCTTCAGTTTCACTTTCTTTCTTCTTAATAATAATGTTCTCTCAAGAATTCCTTTAGTATAATTAAGATCCAGATTGATCGCATCAAGCTGAGTTCAGTCTTTAGAGATGGTATGGGTGTAGTTGTCATTTCTCATTGTATCTTAGCCTTTTTATTGGCACCATGCAAATTAATTAATAATTAGGATACTGATATCAATCTCGATTACGTGACTACTTCTATTGATTTCAAATCTTAATGGTCTCAAGGGCTCTAGACATAATAAGGAGATACAATAGGATAGGATAAATTAATCATATCTTAATATCTTATTTTAATCTATGTTGTATGTTCTGCGCACAAGATATGATTCGATCGGGCATGGTTTAACATGGTTTTACTGGTTAATTCCAAAAGAGTTAACATCTCCATTATTGTAAACCCTTTCTTACCCAGTTTTTGGACTCGTACACCATCGAGGGAGGTCTCCCCAATGTAATTTGCAACGTCTTCAATAGCATGTATATACTTCCAAAAGATCTCCTTCTTACTAACATTAGGAATGGAGATCATAAAATGGATTTTTCAAAGTATTTACATTGGGTTGAGAATCAGGGCCGGATCTGCTTTAGAAACCTTGAGAGCAATTGCCCCACAAAGTTTCTAGTGTTGTCTTCATTTTTATTTTATTTTTTGAATATTGTCTTAGTGCTTTCTGAATACTACATGTATTTTTTATATATATTTTCCCCCACTAAATTTTAATACTATTTGTTTATATATATGTGTATGTTTTTTATCCCACAGCTCAAATATTATCGATCCATTACTGGACAATTTTCTAAGTCATATGAAAATAATGTCCAATACCATAACTGTAGGGTACATAATGATAGCAGTAGCATTGAAAAGATTCAACAGGCGGATATCAACTTACAGTTAAATGGGCTTATTAGAACTGTCAATGTCCAGCATTATGTTGTTAGAAATTGATTGACTTAATACTTTGGCTTGTCATCAGAGTCAACATTTCTTTTAACATGAAATTCAGGGGAGGAAAAGTTCCCCCATTACAAGTGCAGTGCATGACACAAGCCCTTAAAATGGTACTTACTAATGACTTGCTGATGAAGGAACACTAACATGAACTGAACTAAAGACCTTTGACTGCCAATGCAATTTGATCCTACTAGTTGAGCTAATCCTCATTAGCAGAGTCCACAATTCTTACTAAATAAAGCTAAAAATATTAAGATAAATCAATAGCACCTCAGAGAAATTATCATCTAAAAGCATGTCACTTGCCCCATTCAGGCTATGTATTAATTATTTGTGAGTTGATTAGTGAAAATGATAAGAAATTGATTTATTGTGTGAGTTTTAGTTTTATAATTCTTAGTAGTAGGCTAATATAAACATCTTTTAAACTAAAATATGTTTTTCAAGACAGAAATCACTATTTTTTGAAGAAGTTTAATTTTTTCTCTTTTTTATGGGCTAGACCACTACTAGGGGGCGGACAAGCTTTTTCATCCCGCGTCTCATGTGAGCTACCCCTTCTTTATGCAACCTGAGTGTAGGACATGCTACCCGCTTTGATACCTCTAACTTGTGATACCTCATTTTTTACTTTACTTTCTATTTTATTTTTTTTAATCACATCACGCATTACAACTCATTAAAATTTTTTATAGGCAAAAGTTAGTTGTTAGTAATGTTAGTAAATTAGTTCCTTCACCAGGGTTTGAACCCTGACCCTTCACCCTTCATTCCCTTAGCTCACCTATTACAAGTCATCACATCCTTATTGACTGTTTTTATCACTTAATCAAATATTCAATAGTGTAATAACTTATTCTAAATGTATCATTTACTATCACTTATTTCTTCCATGTGTCTCTACTCTCTAAGCCATCTTTATTGACCATAATAAGATTATAGGAAAGAAAGTAAAAGAAATGAGAGAAAAGACTCATAAGATGAAATGATTTTGGTATCCTCGACATTACTCAGTCAAAGATACTGAAATTTTCAATTGGATTCTTCAACCCTGAACGCAGTGCACAAAGGTAAACAGACTAACAGAGAACCAGAGAGATGGAGAGCATAGTGCACAGAACAGTAGAAGTCAATGGCATCAAGATGCATGTTGCAGAGAAAGGAGAAGGCCCAGTAGTTTTATTCCTACACGGCTTCCCTGAGCTCTGGTACTCCTGGCGCCACCAGATTCTGTCTCTCAGCTCCAGGGGATACCGTGCTGTGGCCCCTGATCTCCGCGGCTACGGTGACACCGAAGCACCATCTTCAGTGACCAGCTATACATGCTTTCACCTTGTCGGTGACATCATTGCTCTCATTGATTCTCTAGGAGTTGACAAAGTATACCTTGTCGGTCATGATTGGGGTGCTGTTCTTGGATGGTATGTCTGCTTGTTCCGACCAGACAGAATCAAAGCCTATGTTTGCCTTGGTGTTACTTTCCGACCCTTCCTTGCAAGGAACCCAAATGTCAAAACATTAGATGGGTTTCGTGCCATGTTTGGAGATGACTTTTACATATGCAGATTTCAGGTTATTTTATTTTACTACTAGTAGAGTTTCAAAATCTCTTCATTTTGGTTATTTTGCTATTAGTTAATGAGTCCTTCTTAATTTGCTAGTGGGCTTTGGCTTTTGATTGATTAGGAACCAGGAAAGATGGAAGCTGAGTTTGCTGAAGTTGACACTGCATATCTGTTCAAGAACATACTCACATTGCGAGAATCGGGTCCCCCAATTTTCCCAAAAGGAGAGTATGGAACTGGGTTTAATCCCAATACTCCAGAGACCTTGCCATCTTGGCTCTCACAACAAGATCTTGATTACTATGTTAGTAAATTCAACAAGACTGGCTTCTCTGGAGGGTTGAATTACTACAGAAATCTCAACTTGTAAGTTCTTATTTTTGTGTGTTTTTTATACATTTGTGATTATTTTCCTAACTCCTATGAGAATGTATTAAAAAGTCAGTGTTTTTGTGGTAACATGTTTTAAAAAATCAATTTTTTTGCTAGATATAGAACCTGGTAGTTCGAAATTCATAATCTAATACTCTTAACAGAGATAGGAAAACAGATGATGAAATGGGGACTTGGAATTCAATATGGTATTAGAGCTTCAATCATTAATAACAGGAAGACTGGCTGAACCATAATCAATGCCTTATCGCACTAACTTAGTAACTTAGGTCGGCTATATAGATCGCAAGTTCATTTTAAAGATATCGGCAAGCTTTACATTGGCTGTAACTGGACTTAGGACCGGCTATGCAAAAGCATAGGCTGAGTTGAAAACTGACTGAATCATGGTGGATTAATTTTGTGGCTCATAAGGTAGTGGTTAATAGGATATTCAATTCCATGATTTTGCAGGAATTGGGAGCTCACAGCACCTTGGACTGGAGTAGGTATCACCGGTGTGCCGGTGAAGTTCATTGTAGGGAATGTTGACTTGTCATACGGTTCCTCAGAGATGAGGGACTATATCCACAATGGTGGGTTTAAGAAAGATGTGCCAAGTTTGGAGGAAGTGGTTGTGCAGGAAGGGGTAGCACACTTCAACAACCAAGAAGCAGCAGAGGATGTGAGCAATCACATTTATGAATTTATTAAGAAGTTCTGATCTGAGCCATCTTGATTCCATTCCATATCTTGCTCTGGAACCCCTCTCTAAATAAAACAGTGATCCTAAAATATCAAGATCGATGGTATCAAACTGAGCTCATTCTTCAGAGATTGTGTGTGTGCAGTTGTTAATTCTCATTGTATTTCCATTGGCACCACTCAAATAACAATTGTGGATACTAGCTATTATCTTCTTTAAGTCTATTGATTTCAAATCTTAATGATCTTTACTAGTGTCTTATCCACTATTCTTGAGACTTTTCATTTTGTTTCACTATAGACAAGTCGGTCGGACTTTCATCTCAATTCTTAAGAAGAGTTTTGTTTATTTTTATATTAAACTGCATACTAAGTTTTCGTGGTGGCCGTTACCTGTAGCTTGATGGTGTCCATGCTAGTGCCAAACTCTTGTTGGTGAATTGGAGAAGTAGGCACACGATTTCCCCACACCTACACCGGATAAAACGTAAGCTTGGGGTTATAATCAAAGACCCAATATGAAGAAAATAAGAGGGTTGAAGAAAGCAGTGTTACATTTTACGCAAAATCAGAGATTAAGACAATGTTGTGAAAGTAAAATATGAAATTTGAAAGTCGAATAAAAGAGATTCCAAAGGACTTGAACGGAGGATGTTTCAAATGAGAGAAGAAGGGAAGTCACAGAGACTATATAGAAATTACAAAACAGCTATGAGGAAGCGAGTAAAGAGTTTGAAAGCCGTGATGAGAATCAGAAAATTCTGGAATGTGAAAAAGCCACACAAATGAGATCATCAAGAAAAGCATCAACAATGATGATTGAAAGCAATGAACGACCAAGATTAATTTCAGTCCATGGGAAATTAATTATTCACAAATTTACATATATGTCAACGGGAAAATATTCATCCATGTGTATTGAATTATTGAATAATGTTTTACTCTCAAAACTGTCAAAACTTCTTCTTTATTATAGATATATGGATGGATATAGATATTGATATAGACATAGATTAGAACACATTTTTTATTTAGAAATTGCATCTCCATAGGGATTGTGGAGAACAACATGTGGAGTAGCATCAATGTTTATTTATCCGTACATAAGATGTTACATTAACCACCTAGAGCATTTAACTTTGGTAGTAGACTTAGATAGATTGACGTGGTGTAAGAATGACTTGGAGTGGAGAGGCTTTAACGTTAGTTATCCCGGTTTTTTCAACCATATCCACATGTCCTCCATCAATAGTTACTATTTCAAATTCATGCAATAGAGTAGCAAGTGTCATTTGCATTAGCTGAAGAGCGAAAGAGATTCCAGGACATATTCTTCTACCTGCACTAAATGGGATGAGCTCAAAATGTTTTCCCTTAAGATCAATGTCCTTATGGGTTGTGAGGAATCTCTCTGGGCGAAACTCCAATAGATCAGAATATAGTGAGGGATCTTGTTGAAGTTTTGAAATATTAGTCAAGAGACGTGTGTGAGCAGGCACATGGTATCCACCCACAATACAATCTTCCATGGACTCGTGAGGCACACTAAGTGGTACAGTTGGGTATAAGCGTAATGTTTCCTTGACGATGGCTTGTAGATACTCCAACTTCTCAAAGTCTGATTCTCCTATCGCATTTTCCCTACCAATTTGTGTGTCTAACTCATGTGTAGCCTTATTTAGGACTTCACGGTTGTTGAGAAGTAAGGAAAGAGCCCAAGTCAATGTTCCCGTCATAGTGTCTGTGCCAGCTAAAATTAATTGCTGCAAAATACAGTAGCATCATTTTAGTTGATTTTTGGAGATTTATTATATTTTTTTAGTATTTTAAATAGAATAAAACTGCAAAAGTCTTAATCATGACAATTAAAAAAAATCAAGGACTAAATTTGCTAAAAAAATTATTTGAGTACCAAAACTACAAATCAACAATAGTAAAAGGACTAAAATCCAATTAAATGTCAGTTTCCTTTAGTAATTAAATTAGTCAAAATTGATTTTGTTCTACATTGAATTAATTTAGTTAAAAAAAGTAATACTCCCACCTATTATTATTTTGTTTATAAGATACAATTTAAATTTCAACTTTTTTTCTTACTTGCTCATTCATAGAAACGTGATTTCTTCCACAATCTCCAAAATAATAACAAACATTGTTGATTTGCATACAATAAAATATGAGAGTTTAATGAATATGCACTGACAGTGTAAAATAGTTTTACACAGACATCCAATTGAATTCCGTCAAATCAGAAAATATCTTATTCTTTTAATTAAAATTAAAGTCAAATGTAATTATCTCTCCTATGTGGCATGTTTTGATTGGATGACTGTGTAAAACTATTTTACACTGTCAGTACATATCCATTAAACTCATAAAATATTGGCGAACATTATACACTAGTATTTTGTAGCGGTCAGAAACCAACATAAATTATTATATAAACTCTTCAATTAAATTGTGGTGGTTAAAACTGCTAAAAAATTGTCGGTGGAAGGTGTTCGTCATGTGTACATGAATAATTTTTGTATAACAAAAGAAAAGTGAAAACATGATACTATATATATACATACCAGGCATGTGGATTTGATTATGGTATCAGCATCATGACCATGTACACACTCATCATCAACGGTGGCAAGAAGCAAGTCCATGAAGTCATGTTCACCCTTTTTCCATTCTCCTAAACCACTGTTGCGTTTGTGTTGCTCAAGCCAAGCCTGAGCGAAGTCATCCATTTCTTTTGCTGTCTTCTTCATTTTCTTCTCATATCCATCCAAATCCAACCATCTCAAAAACGGTACCGCATCAGAAACAGTAAACTGCCCAAAGAGATGGAAGAAATCCCTAACTGCTTTTCGAATTTTTTCATTCTCTTCCTCGTCATCTTCACAGCCCATCCCAGTTAACCGTTTTCCTAACACCGTTCTGAACATAACGTTTAGTGTTATGTCCGCAAACCATTTTTCCATTTCAGTAACTACTTTTGTAGCACCACTTTCCCTCATCATTACCCAATAATTATAGCTCTTTTTCACCGCTGCCATCACCTCCGAGTGCATCACTTCCTTCAGCATTTCTATGCGTTTGGTGGACAGGACCTCCAGTGTGGCTATCTTGCGCATGTAGCGCCAATATGGGCCATAGGGGCTGGCACCAAACAATGAGCTGTTGACGCCCAAAACTTCAAAGGCTAAAGAGTTGGGACGGGAAGCAAACACTTTGTCGTTTACAGTAAAACACTCTTTTGCCATTTCCCAATTGCTCACGACCAAAGTTCGATGAACACCTAAACGCAAGGTGAAGATCGGTCCGTATTTGTCGGCCATGTTACCCAAGATGACATGAGCTGCGTGAGACCCACCTAAAAGGTGGAGGTGACCGATCAAAGGCCATGCACCCCCAGCTTCCGGTGGCGGCGGTGCCTTTGTGGATACGTCAGCATGGCTTCTCTTCAGTAACCAGAAAAGAAGGCAAAAGAGAAAGAACAGTGTGGCATAGATTGTGAATGGCTCCATTGGCTGTGAGAGGAGAGTATCGAAACCCATGGTGTTGGAAGATTTTATGCTATGAGCTGAAGCTTTCGATATGTATTTAGCTGTGAGATTACCTTGGATTTTTATAGAAGTTTCTGATTGTAGGAAAAGCACCGCCTAAAGAAAATGGACAGCATTTAAGATTTTTTTTTTCTCTTTTTTGGTCGGCATCGCGTCACAGCTCCATTTCATTTCTTCTTTTGCAATGCGGTCCCATTAAATAATGACAAGAAATCCAATTCATCAATAGGCCCCCACATTGTGTCGTATGGGAAGCCGGAAAGGTCCATATTTTTTTTTACAGGAGGAAAAGTAACAAAACGACAAAATTAATTAAGAGAATCTAAAAACAAAGAATCATAAACGAAGGAAGGTGACTGCTTCCAAACTTGAACGGGTGAGCTTGACGGCAAGCCTCCCGGGCTAGTTTGTCGGCCGTGTTATTCTTGGCTCGATCAACCTGGAACAAAGTAACATGTTGTATACTTGCCATAATAGAACGAACGCGACATATCTCCTCCCTATTCCAGGAGCTTGTGATTTTGGTCCCTTCATGTAGAGCATGGATAACCTTCGAGCAGTCAGACGAGCACGAGACCTCGGTGTAGCCTATCTCTAGAGCATGACGGAGCCCCAGCTCCATAGCAAGGAAAGGTCCATATAAATATAAGTATATAAATATATGATGGAAACCGGAAACAAATAAAAATGGATCCAACAACATAACCTCCGAAGATGGATGTGAAAGGCAAAGCGAAAATTCAAAAATTGATATGGGCTGTTGACAAAAAAAACCCAAATATTATTTTTCGTCAAAGAAACCCAAATATAATCAACATCAGTAAGGCCTAATATTCACCATATCCATATGTTTCTCATAAATCAAATGTATAACGGAAAGAAACTACTTTCAAACTACCAGGTAGGACTTCAGTGACATGTTGGGGAGGCCAACAGAGGTCCAATCCTAAAGGAACGCCGAGGGATCTCCTTGAGAATGGTTACTCACAGGAGATCCATCGGCGTTCATTCAGGGGTGGACTCAATCTTGCTACCGAATTTGCAACTTACATTACTTTCGAATATCATTGGTTATCTTTCAATGATAAAGCAGAAAACGTAATACTTGAATTTCAAACAAGCAGGCATCACATGATTAACGATTATCCATTCTCTAGCATCAAAATTGAGTTAAAAGTAAGGTCCACATAACATAACACTTCAACGTCGAAATAACGTTGCATCAAACTTAAGGCAAAGCCCAAAAAAGAACAACATGCTGATCCTACACAGCTAATAAAGGAAACGACAAATACGCACATGGCTCTGCCAGCAGTTGGTACATACACTTAGGTGTGGAGGTACTGGGTGTCATAATGAAAATGGAACTATACAGAAGGAAAGAGAAAAAAGCAGGAGAGGAATCTAGAGCACTTCAGCAAAACTGTTTAATTTCACAGGACATGCAAGGTACCTGCAGGCGAAAACACACCACCCAGTCACAAATGTCAAATGTAATTACTGTCTACTGATGAGGGAGATACAACAAAAAAGAAATACTATTGCATCAAACTTTGAACACGAGGGAGATACAAACTTGGGTATTAATTTTAGAAGTAGCTAGAGAGAGCAGAGGATTCCTCTCTCCGAACCCACATTGCATTGGATGCCAATGGCTTTACCCCTCTCTCACGTACATGACAAAGACTTGTCACATTCAAGTCTGACTGGCTGACTTACACTTCCCAAGACCCTCAATTATCTCCAGCAGACCCTCAATTAAAAATACAATTAAAAATACAATCAATATCAAATGGATAGATTATCTGTAGGAACTAATGCACTCGTAACATGCATGTAGCTTAGAAGAAAACCTCACCCTCCAAGCTTATAAATATAGGCTTTAGGACCTGACTTTGGACTTAGGAGGTATATAGCACATAGAATAAGAGAGATGGAGAGCATAAAGCACAGAACAGTGCAAGTAAATGGCATTAAGATGCATGTTGCAGAGAAAGGAGAAGGCCCAGTGGTGCTGTTCTTGCACGGCTTCCCTGAGCTCTGGTACTCCTGGCGCCACCAGATTCTGGCTCTCAGCTCTCAGGGATACCGTGCTGTGGCCCCGGATCTCCGGGGCTACGGTGACACTGAAGCACCCACTTCGGTGGCAAGCTACAATTGCTTTAACATTGTTGGTGACATTGTTGCTCTCATTGATTCTCTTGGCGTTGACCAAGTGTTCCTTGTTGGCCATGATTGGGGCGCCATCATTGGCTGGTATGTCTGTTTGTTCCGACCAGACAAAATCAAGGCCTATGTTTGCCTCAGCGTCGCCTACCGGAGCTTCGTCCGATCAGCAGATTCGCAAGTAAAAATCGTGGATGCTTTTCGTGCCTTATATGGAGATGACTTTTATGTATGCAGATTTCAGGTAATTTACTAGCTACTAGCTAGTATACGGTTTTCATAATAGTGGCAGACATCTGACACTTGCAATTTGTGTTGACGGTTACTATTCTGTAGTTCAGCAATCATTTTTGTTGTATCAATTGAACCTAATCAACCTATCTGATCAACTAAACTGCATGCTATGATCTTGGGTTTTCTGGTGATTATTAGGAACCAGGGAAGATGGAAGCTGAAATTGCTGAAGTTGGCACAGAATATATGCACAAGAACATACTCACAATGCGAAAAACAGGTCCCCCAATTTTTCCAAAAGGGGAGTTTGGAACTGGGTTCAATCCTGATATGCCAGAGAACTTGCCCTCTTGGCTCTCACAGCAAGATCTTGATTATTATGTTAGTCAATTTAACAAGACAGGCTTCTCTGGAGCGTTGAACTACTATAGAAATCTCAACTTGTAAGTTTCTTTTATGTTGTTTTCTTATGTATTATGTATCAAAAGCAAGTCTTTTTATATAACTTAAATGAAAGAAAAAAAAATGAATCTTACAGAACAGTTGATGAACCGGGTACTTGGAATTTTAATTTGATATTAGAGCTTCGGTCACAAAGTAATGGTTTTGTTATTCCAGAATTGATTATGAGGAAATAGAATTATTTCAAACATGGTACATTATTTTTGTGGCTCATAAAGTAATGGTTAATATGATGATCACTTCCATAATTTTTCAGGAATTGGGAGCTCACAGCACCTTGGACTGGAGTACCCATTACCAATGTACCAGTGAAGTTCATCGTAGGGGATGTTGACATAGCATACAATTTCTCAGGGATGAAGGAGTATATCCACAATGGTGGATTCAAGAAAGATGTGCCAGGTTTGGAGGAAGTGGTTGTGCAGGAAGGGGTAGCACACTTTAACAACCAAGAAGCAGCTGAGGATGTGAGCAATCACATTTATGACTTCATTAAGAAGTTCTGATTTCAGCCATCTTGATTCCACAGCCTGCTCTCTCTCTCTTTCTCTCTCTAGTCTTGTTGAATAAAACAGTGTCTTACTGGTGTTAAACCTGCTCATTTGTTCTGAGCTTCAATTTCACTTGTTTTTCCTTAATAATAAGGTTCCTTTATGCTCCTATCTACTATCTGGATATACCAAGAAAGATGTACGGTCTAATGAGGCTACTATCTTCAGAGGTACTGTCAGTGTATGTGAAGTTATGATTCCTCAATGTATGAGATCCCTTTTATTGGCAACACGCCAACACTAAGATAATAATTATGTATTCTTGATTTCTATTATCTCATTTACGTGTTTTGGTTTCAAATCTTAATGATCTTTAGGATTGTTTGAGATGCATGATAAGAAGATACAATAGGATAAAACAAGGGTTAAATATGTTTTTTAGCTTCTATATTTAAGCAAATTATTGATATGTTCCTAAACAGATTTTTCTTAGTTTTTCCAATGCAGCAAAAAAAAACAGATTTTTCTTAGAAATAAATCGCTAACTAATGGAAATGGAATGTTTTCATCCCTTTGCCAATTTCAGTGATGATTTGGACAGCTTGCGTGGTCTTTTTTATTAACATGGATTTTTTTCGATTTTCAACAACAAAGGGACCAAAACCGAATCTGAAATATTGGAAGTCACTCAAACTCAACTCCTCTTCCCTTCTTCCTCTCTCATCATCATTCAAAAACCTCAAACCCCATCAAATTCTTTTCTCCCTTCCAACTACCCAAAACCCCAAACATTTCTAACCCTCCATTTCTCTTTAATTTGATGTTTTAGTCATTATCTTTTTTTTCTCTTTTGATATTTTTTTCTTATTTTTTTTTTCTATGATTATTAATACCACATTTGTCATGACATCAGGTTTATAATCCTTATGTTGCTTCTTTTAAAATATACTACATACAAATTTATAGAAATTATTATTTAAGAAAGGCATTTCAATATATTTTCTAATTAAATCTAATAAATTTGATATTTATAATAAATTTCAAAAAAATATTAATTTAGAAAAGTATACTTTAAAATATAGATATAGTAAATCTGATCCATTTCATTTCATATATACAAAAAAAAATTTTAAAAGTTACAAAACTTAACTATTTTAGAAAAAATTCTCGTAGCATGGGATAACATAGTTTTATTCTTGATTCACTCAATCTCAATATAAAAAATGTGGGGCTTGGCGGAATTGTGGTTGTTCACATTGTATCTTAATTATATAAATTTTGCCTACAATGTGCATCACATTGAAACCATATTATTGATGACAACTGAACTTTACAAGAGGTATGCATTCATACAAACTAATATAATAATTCCCTAGTAAATTTAAAATAGATGACGTTGAAAACCATGTGGTCTCAATCTGCAAACTTGGTCTTGCATCAATTAAAGATACGTTCTAGGTTCTCTAACACAAAAGGTCCATATAAATATAATTATATAAATATGTGATGGGAATACGAAACAAATAAAATTAGATGCAGCAACATACTACCGCAGATGAAGATGGAAGGCAACACAAAAATTCAAAAACTGATTTCTACTTGACAAAACAAACCTTAATCTTTTTCTTCAAAGAAACCCAAATATAATAAACATCAGTAATGCCTAATATTCACAAGATAACACCAAATAGTTTGGGGTAACTCTTTAAGTATGTTCCTAATGAAACAAATGTATAATGATTACTAAACTTCAAACCCTAAAAGTCGAATGTATGTTGTAATCACTGTAGTTAACAGGTGATAAATTAACTTTAATAAGCATCTAAATCTTGCTACCGAACTTGTATCTTTCATTGCTTTTGAATATAGTTAGTTCTTTCAATGATAAAACAGAAAACGTAATACTTCAATTTCAAACAAGCATGCATCACATGATTAACGATTATCCATTCTCTAGCATCAAAATTGAGTTAAGAGTAAGCTCCACATAACACTTGAACATCGAATAAGGGAACGAAGAGCAAAAATCTTCATACTTAAAAATCCTTATAAGAAATAACATGAAAAGTGCCTTCACTGGATTTCAGAAGTAAACACCAGAAAAGAAATACTACTGCATCAAACTTTGAATCCTCGACTGTTCCTCTTTCCTCTAGCCATCTCAAACTTCCTTCCCTTTGATCGCACATAAGGCTTGGTGTGGCTGTGTGGCACACCAGGAGCACGACCAAAGTGCCTCACAGCCTCACGAGCATTCTTAGGGCCTCTAAGAAGGACCTGCATCCAAGAATTTTATAAATAAGATCTAAATGCAAAAAACCTATAACCTCAAAACATCCTAAGCTCATTCTATCAAACAATATAGCAGAATTCTTGTACAAACAACCAACGAAACAGGATAAATCAATTTCCATAAAGAATTCAGAAGTATAACATGGGTCAAAAACAACTAATATGAAGCAAATATTCCACAAATCGCGTAAACAACAGCAATAGCATGGTGGAAGTTTCTCTGTTAGAGACAAAAAGAAACAACAAATTCCATAATATACAAAATTCAAAAAAAGCATGTTCGATACTGATGAAGAGAAATAATTCCACCAATTGACAAAAAAGCAGCTATTCATGAGAGTTAGTCATTCAGAAGAGGACAAAAGTCCATACCGTGCCCTGTCCCAGAGGAGCTGCAAGAGCCAACTGATCAAATGTCAAGCATTCACCACCGGCCTTTTCTATTCTTGCCCGTGCTGTCTCAGTAAACCTAAGAGCGGTAACCTTCAAGGTTGGAACCTCATAAACACGAATATCATCAGTTACAGTCCCCACCACCACAGCGATCTTACCATCCTGTTTGGACAAATTTCAAAATGAAATTAGAGAAACTGATGAACCAAAGAAAATTACAGCAAAATAAACATACATCAAAAGACTAACCTTCCCCTTCATAAACTTGACCAGCCTTGACAATGAGAGTGGAGGCTTGTTAACCTTGCTCATGAACAAGCGCTTGAGTATCACAGCATTAAACTTGCTTCCAGTTCTCCGAACAAGGAAGCGATAAAGCTGATCATGAAATAACTTATCAGAACAATCCAATATAAAAAGAAAAAAATTGTGCAGGCATACATCGAAATAATTACACATGTAGAGAAATGGGTAAAAAGATGTGAGAATAAAATGCTTCTGAAACTACAAGAAGGTATTTCCAAAAACACATGAATAAACTACTACTTTTAACAAGACACAGTAATTATTAAAAAAGATGATGTTCCCTCAGTATAATAAACTGAAAGTATGAATTATCTTTGATCACAATTAACATGGAAATGGATTAACCTATCAACCTTTTACAAGCACAAAACCAACAACACTGCATAGAGCTAAGCAGTAGTTGGGGTTGGAGATAAAATTAAGTTACGACAATGAACGACTTGCAGTTCCACCAACAAATTAGACCAAGGGTTCAATCAAACTGAGTATAAAATGTGGGTGACATAGTGAGGGGAGGGTGTTTATCAAGGTTGGCTCAGACAAATGTGGAAAAACACTAGTCCTTGACTTAGCAATCGCGAAGGTCTCATAATGAGCTGGGATCACATTTATCATCATCAACACAAAAAAAATTGCATCTGAATTATAGCATGCTATGTAACAACTAATCAGCATAATCCAAGAAAGAAAAAACTGCATAGATACACATCCAAATAATACAACACTGAAAACAAAATGATTCAGAAACAGATATCAGGAATCTCCAAAAACATGAGTAAATTTCTAACATCAAAATGAGAAATGATAATTCAATAAAAACCCAGTTCCCTCAATATTCTAAATTGAAAGCATGAAACATATATTTTCAGGGGTGGCTCAGATAAATGTGGAACAAATCTTAGTCCCTGACCTTCACACATAGTGAAGATCTCATAGAGCTGGGATCACATTCATCATCATAGACAAAAAAACAATAAAAATGAATAAATCATTTGAACTATATCAAGCTATGTTAGATAAACTAACATCAGAGATAAGGTTTTACCTTGACTAGAAGCTTGAGGTAGATATCATTGGACTTGGGTGCTGTTCTGTTCTTCTTCTTGCTCTTACCTCCTGCCTTCAGATCAATCCCCTGCAAATCCAATTCAAATGAAAAATCGTCAGAAACGAGAAAACCCTAAATCTGAAACACGACGATGACAGAGAGAGATACAGAGAGAGAGAGGGAGAGAGAGAGAGAGAGAGAGAGAGAGAGAGAGAGAAACGAACCATGGCTGCTGCTTGTTGTCTCCGACGCTGAGAGAGAGAGAGCCGCACCTGCAGTTGAGGATGATGAACACCAACTAGGGTTTTGGAGTGGCTGCTTTGCTTTCATAGTACCTATTTGGGCTCAAATGATGGGCCAGACACTTCACTGACCAGCTAAGGCCCAGTTTCTAACCCATGATATTCGATGTAGGAAAATAATTTTTTTAAATGCTTTCATTCAATTAATTAAAATGTAACTAGGGAATTGGGATACAAAATTTAAACAATCAACTTTATAGTATTTGTTAATTTTAATTTTTTTTGTTCGATTTTTTTTTTAATTTACTAAGGTCATGATGGTCTTTAAAAAAAATCATGGTGGGCATGCTGTGTCCATTTTTTATGGGATCTCATTGGGACTCATTGTAATAGTTTCATCCATGATTGAGGTATGATTGATAATGTTATTATTTTGCAGAAGGTTGTTGTATAATATGAACCAGAAAAAAAAAACGAAAAATCAAAATATAATTTTCAACTTGGACTTGGAATAGAGGTATGATTTGGTTAATTGGGCTTATATGAAAGAAACTCACCACTTTTTTTTTGCACTTCTTCATCACATTATTTCCTTAATTATGTTATGTGTGTTTTATTCTTTTCATTCGTTATTATGGATTGGGATGAAGTTGCTCATGTGCTCTCTTACTTAAGGGTGGCGCAGGGTCCTTCATTTCCTTACTTGTTTATCCTTTATGTGGAGTGTCTGGTTTTTACTACCCATAATCAAGTTGACCAAAATCATTGAATTCAAAATAAGATATATCTCGGAATGAGTCTTCTATTTCACACATCTTTTCGGTTGATTATGTACTCTTGTTTGCTAATGCTAAGGTGTCTTAGGTGAGATTAATTCAAGGGGTGCTAAATAATTTCTACATGGCATTTAGGCTTAAGATGAATCTTGCTAAGTCAATAGCTCTTGTTGCGGTTAGTGTGTCTCAGGATAAAATGATAGGTTTCAGGTGTAACGTCGATATTTTTCACTCCTCATTTTGAGAAAGTGCCTTGGTTTTGGAGCATTTTAATTTTATTGTGAACACTCTCTATGAAATTGGCTTCTTGGAAAATAAAGTTGTTCAGGTATAGTGACATTGGCTAAATTTGTGTTGAATGTTATTCCTATTTACATGATGTAGATTTTTTGTATCCTGCAAGGTATTTCTTAAAAGATTCGGGTTCCTTGGGTTGTTGTGCTTCACCCGAATGTTGTGTTACTCCATATCATGTCTCATCCTAGATCTTCTTTTCCTGTGTTGCAGTTGTTTATTTGCACATGAATGCACTTTTTGTGTCATTGTTGCGTCATGTGGTTGAATAATAAGAGGAAAATGAAATAATGGGAGTATGAACTAGTGTGTACAAATGATATGGGTTTGAACCATTTAACTCGTGTGTTAAATAGTAATATTTTGTGTCAAACAGTAATATCAAATGGTAATATTTAGTTTCAAAACTGAATTCCATTGTTTCGCTCACATTCTGAAATTGATTACATTTTTTTGGAGTGCCAAAAAATCAATGCATTTGTTTCTCTTCCCAAATACAAATGTCTTTTCTGCTATCATTCACACTCCCTTTATCTTCTCACTCTCGCCCCTTTCTCTCTTAATTGAGAGCACCTCCTCTTGCCTCACCTCTTTCACGACATGCTCTACCCCTCTCATCCATTTCACAACATTTCTCTTTTTCCATCACCAACACAACAACACCATCAATACCCATTAAAGCCAACCTCTTTTCAATAGGTCAAAGCACATATCAGATTGACAACCCTCTCTTCAACGTATTGGAGCACAAATTGGAGCACCAACACTCTCTTCAATGGATTATAGTACACATCGAAGTATCACCACCTATGAAGCCATTGAAGCTCCTCTTTGGGCCCAGATCAGAACACCGCAACCTCTAAAGCCATCGAAAACTCCTTTTATATTGAGTGTATTTGTTTCAAATTCATAGTATTGTATTTTTATGTATAGATATAAATGGTTGTGTTAATTTCATCTTTTCAAGTTTATTGTTCTATTTTGCCAGTTAATTTCCTTATTGAAAATTGCTACAAATTAAACCTACGAAATGTAAAAAGTTATACATTTTTTACCGAACCATAAATACAACAAATTATGGGCTTTCCTAGTGATATGTACATAATCAATAAACTTAGAGGTCTAACATTCAACTCCTCCTTCAAGAATAAAAAAGAGTAAAAACTTAGATTTTTAAGCTAATTGATTTTATACATACTACTAGGCTGCACAAGTTTTATTGTATATATTAATTGACCAAATATATATAAGGTTTTACAATTGGCAGAATTTGTAACAAACTTCACATGTCGCTATCTCCGTGGACGTTGGCACTTCATAATGCAAGAACAATTCACAACTTTTCATGCTAATTCCAATTCGTGTTTTTGCTTGCGAATATCATATATTCACATAATATGTTGCGAATTCTTCATCATCAAAACACATCACAATCCCATATGACAAAAACTAACTCATACCTCTTAATTTCTAGACCTATGTTTGCTAATTACTATATTTTTCACATTATTAAAAAACTCATTTTTTAATGCTACCCAGAAATAACATTCCTATCCTAATATCAATATAGGTGCCCACTAGGGTGGACCTCTTTTTTTTTGGTCCACCGGTGGACCACGATTAATCACCGTTAGATCTGAGAATATTAGAATATTCTATAATTGAATGGTTAGGATTAGTTGAATAATAAAAGGGTAAAAAGATAATTTGACAACCTACAGCTCCTCCTCTTACAGGCTCTTCTCCCAGCTCATGTGCGGCGTTTCTTACCACATCCTGATCCGAAAAATATTGTTCGTGGAAGAAACTATGCTAAGCAGCGTTAGGAACAAAAGGGGGTGGGGGTGGGGATGCATTCCTCTTCAGGCCAGTGTTCAGTCAATTAAGGTATGTGCATCTTTGTTAATATCTATGCCCCAATTATTGGTGCTTAGAGGAGAAGGCTTCGGGATGAATCAGAGCTTGATCTAGTTGGATTGCCTTTCAACTTGTGGGTGGTTCTGCAATCATCTTTGTTTTTTTGTGTGGATTTTTTCAGAAATGCTGGTGGCTTAAATTACAATGTAAATTTTGCAGGTTTCCTTTTTTTCCAGCACTCTCTGCCTTCCCACCTTCACCTCCATACCCTCTTTGCAACACTTCCTATTATAAAACCCAGAAATAGAAACCAAAGAAGAAAAATTGAATCTTTTAAGTTGAAAAACAAAGACAAAACGAAACTCAAAAACCCACCCATAAACAACAAAAAAGAGAAGAAAGATTGAATCTTTTCTAATTGAAACCCACAAAAAATAGAGATAATGCATTACCAAGAAAGTTGAAACACATAAAACTCAGAAACAAAAATAAGAGTGAAGCTAGATTGAATCCTTTTTACTGAAACCCAGAAAAAATAGAGACATGGCAGGCATTGATCTGTGCTAACAAAGAGAAGAAGATTGAAGAAGAAAAAGAAGCATAAGAGAAGATGGATCTATGCAAGCTTTTGATTTTTGATTTGTGGGCACTTTTGATTTTGATTTTTTAAGAGAAGAAGGTGATGATTTTGATATTGACAGAGAAAGGGATGGCAGAAAATTAAGAGGTGTACAAAAAAGCTGATGACTTCATCAATGGGTTTAAGAAGCAACTGATGTTGCAGTGGAGATGATCAGCGCAAATTGAAAGCAATAAGGAAGTTCCGATGAAGAAGGACGGTGAAAGTAAGGACAGGAAAGTTGGAGGAAGAAGGAGAAAAAGGGGTAAAGTCTCAATTACCCTTGGTGCAAAGTCAAATATACCCATGGTGCACCAGTGAACCAAAAATAAAATGGTCCACCCTAGTGGTCACCCCTAATATAACTATGAATGATCTTTGATGACTTAACAAATGCAATCCCCCTAAAATTATTAAAAGAGTGAGAACAAAATTGATTTAATGGTAGAGGGGATGATGTGCACTCTTCCAACATAATTTCATATGAGATGAGATCATTTTAAATTACAACAAACATTTCATTATTTAAAATCTTGCTTCCTCCATTTCAAAATAAATGTCCATTTTGAGGAAAACTTTTTTTTCTTCATCAGGAAAACCTTTTTTGATATTTCCGTATAATATCTATATATGAAAACAATAAATAAAGAGAGATAAATATGTAATTCCAAGGATAAACTAACAAAACAAAATATATATTTTACAAAATTAACATTAACAAGTACATTATTTAATATGGATTTTTCTTCTCATAACTCACTTGGTGAGTTAAGGGAAATAAAGGGTTTTACAGGGTGAAGGGTCAAGGTTTAAATCCTGGCAAAGAATTAATTTACCAACAATTAACAACTAACATTTACCTATAAAAAAATTCATAACAACTATTAGCCATTTAATGGAGTTTGGACGGTTAAGATTTGAAATAATTTTCAAATTACAATTCATTGTGATTAAATTTAAATTGATTTTAGTTAATGGCTCTTATCAGCTTATTGCATTGGCTACAATCTAAACCCTAATCCTGGTACATTGTTACGAGGGTGAAAATAATCTACCTAATCAAGGCTTTATAAATTATAGGATTAAATATGTTTTAAGTCCTTGACTTATACACCATAATCTAAAATAGTCCCTATAAATTTTTCATAGTTTTTAGTCACTGAAATTTTGCTTGATTGAAAGTAGTTCTTATGATGTTATAAAGCATTTTTAAAATATTTTTTACCCAATCAACAACACACGTGGAAAACATAGTCACATATAGGTGTCTATTATCTACATGTAATTTTTACGTCAGTTTAAATAATTTTAAAATTCTCTTTTATCAAATTTACTCCTTTAAAAATTATCTTTTATCAAATTTAGTCCTCAGTTTTTTTTTTTATCAAATTAGTCATTTTCCCGTAACAACTTCTTCCTATTCCTCTTCCCACTCATCACACTTTCTCCCACAATTCTTTCCAACAAGCCACCACACTCAAATCATGATAGTCTTAAAGGAAATATTCTAATCACCAAGTTGCATAAATTTTTTAAGAAAAGAAAATAGAGCTGGAAAGAAAGAGGCTGGAAGGAAGATGAAGGAGGAGAGGTTTGGGGGACAAGAGAGAAAGTTTGAGTGTGGTGGTTCACTGAAAAATGGTGGGAGAATGAGTGAGGGGAGGAAGAGAAAGTAGTTGAAAAGGAAAAAAAAAACTAAATTTAATAAAAGAGATAATTAAAGGACTAAGTTTGATAAAAAAGAATTTTGAAATGAATAAATCTAATGTCAAAAATAATACATAGTTACTTATATGTGACTAGATTTGCCACATTGGCTGATGATGACCGGATAAAAAAACATTCAAAAATGTTTTATGATTTCATATGGACTATTTTCAATCAATCACAAAAGTTAGAGAGGGTTATAATAAGAGATTGCAATAGACTGAGAAAGTTATTTATCAATTGTCAATGATCAAAATGATCAAACTTATAGACTAACTAGTTAAAAATATGTTAAAATCATTATCTCATAAGTCAAAATAAATGTCATTAATTCAATTTAAACAAGCGTATATATATTTCTGAGTAAAAAAAAAGCGTATATATATTTCCAATGTAAAAAAACAAGTGTATATAATTACATCATTATATTTAAAGATATAAATAAGTTAATAAATACATAAATTTAAGATAGTATTATGAATATTCAATGTAAACATAATAGAAATAATAAATAACTTTATATTATTATATTTTTTTCAAATAGATTATAAAGCTTTTTTTAATGACTTTTAGATACTTTTAACTAAGGGCTCGTTTGACACGTCGTATTAGGCATAATAGTATAAGCTTATACAATACATTATGAGTTTATCCATTGTTTGGTCATGACATTGTATTGCTTATCCGTCAAAGTCCCCTTATACGTTAAAATGACTATTTAATCAATCATGTGAGTGATGGATAAGGCATGATAAAGTTGTGACGTATAAGTCACCATCACCACCACCCTCCATTACTGCCAACTTACACCACCATTGGCACCACCACCGCCAACGGTGTTGCCGCCACCACCCGATCACTGCCGCCGCCACCACAACCACCAACGCCCTACCGCCACCACCACCATAATCGCCGCCACCACAACCCTATCGCCACCACCACCATAATTGCCGCTACCACTCTATTGGCCACCACCGACACCACAACCACCACCCTATCGCTACCACCACCACCATTGCCTCCACCCTCCACCGTCACCGCCTTACCACTACCACCACCACCCTATCGTCGCCAAACCACAACCACCATCGCTGCCACCACCGCCACCGCCACCACCACCACCACCACAACACCGCCATATCACCACCACCACCATAATCATCGTCACCAATATGCCACCACCGACACCACAACCACCACCCTCTCGCCACCACCACCACCATTGCCTCCACCCTCCACCGTAGCCGCTACAGCCTTACCACCACCACCACCCTATCATCACCACCACAACAACCACCATCGCTACCACCACCACCAACCTATCTCCACTGTCACCACCACCGCCACCAACACCAACCTACCACCATTGCCACCACCACCACCAACCTACCACCACTTCCATCACCACTGCCGCCACCGTTATAATCACCTCCATATTTGATTTTTATTATATATCATTATTCAATACTTCATTAAACATAAAATTGCATTAATTTAAACAATATGGTAAATTATACAGAGTATAGTCAAACGCTGGATAGTATAAGAAAGTTATCAGGGCTTATACTATCAGGCCTAATACTATCAAGTCATATAAGTCACACCAAACGGGCCCTAAATAGATTTGAAAAAGGTCTAAAATTTGTCCATTTATTAATTAGGTATGGTTTGACAGAGTCTAAAGTAATAAGTATGTCATAGATCTTTATCTCTAAATGTAGAGTGAACAACTTCCATGATCTCTACAAAAATGGGAATAGCTCAATGGATAATGGATAGAAACAATTTGAAACTAATCAGCGGATCAAGGGACAACCATTTTTAATGAGGCATCTATTTTGGTATCCTGTAAACATAGGAATCTTCATATCCAAACGGCCAAACAAATAAACCACAAGTTAACTTCAACATTTAAACGAGGTATGCATAGTAATTACCCAGTTTCCTCAGTGTAATAAACTGAAGGTATGAATTATCTTAATCAAAATTAAGATGGAAATAGTTTATCCTTTGAAACTCTTACAAGGACAAAACCTACAGCGCCACATAAAACTAGAGATTAAGGGTTCAACAAAATTGAAATTATAAAATGTGTGACAGAGTGAGGGAAGGGTAAATGCCTCAGACAAATGTGGAAAAGATTCTAGTCCCAGACCTTACAAAAAGGTCTCATAATGAGCTGGGATTCACAATTATCATCATCGACACCAGTAACCAAAAAACATGCATTTGATTTGTAGCAGCGTGATAAAAAAAAGAATGGATAAATGGGATATTAGATGTGTGTGAGATAGTGAGGGAAGGTTGTTTTTCAAGGTTGGCTCAGATAAATGTGGAACAAGTCTTAGTCCCTGACCTTCAACAAATGAAGGTCTCATAGAGCTGGGATCACATAAATCATCATCGACCACAATAAACAGGAAGAATGGATTTAAACTAGCATTAGAACATTGAGATCAATGGCAAATTAACAAAAACAGAAGAAAGCTTTTACACAGAAACACAACAATTAGAGAAATACAGAGAGAGAACGAAACATTGAAACACGCTGTGAAAAGAAGCTGCGCCGCCAATATATAGGATGCCAATACACAAAATAGGGTTTTGCTTTGCATTCTTCATATTAAGCGGGTGCATATCTGGGTTCCGTTGATGGGCCATCTTTGGTTCAAGATGAGGCCCAGATTCTAACCATGGACTTTATAAATGGGAAAAAAAACTTTACATTCTTATTCTTTCAGAATGATTAGAATAATTCAGTTAAATGTAATGTCGCACCCCTCTAAAGTTAGTACATTATACGCACTTTAGAGGAGTCAAATCCCTCCTCCGGTAATCTTTAATCATCGCAAATTATGTGTACGAACAAAATGATAGAACTTAACCCATAACAATATTCTTTATTAACTAATAATTTAAATATATTTATTAAAAAACAAAAAATATTATGAATTTGTACGACATGTTAACAATCATAAATCTATTAGGTTAAAACATAGTGACTTAACATTTCATCTCTTAAGTTATGTGGTTAGAAGTTCGATTTCCGACTTTTGTGAATGAAGAAAAATCTTATAGGTGGCCCTATCCCTTATGGACTAACTGAACCAGGTTAGCAATCATTCATTTGAAGACCGAACCAGTTAAATTGGGCTAGCATGCGAAAACTCCACCTGTGGTGAAATTGGAGATTGCTGCACATATCTCAAACTTCCTTTTGCAATTGGAAACAATCTTGCACTTGGCATTTCACATTAAGTAGAATATACTCCTTTCTTTCGTCCATTTTTTGAAAGTTGCAATGGAAGCATCAGAGAAATACGTGCTTAAATACAAAGAAGCAGCTATAGTAAGTACTAAGTAGTAACAACTCCATGCGTTTCACAACTATCGAGTGCTTTCAAACAAATAATGGAAGCCATTCCAAACTATCAACCCATTTATATTTAATCACATTTGTATCAATTAGTGTGTGTATTGATAGTAAATTTATCTCTTAATCCCTCTTATATCATTTCTTAGGGATTAAAATCTTCTGTCTCATTTCCTGACCCATTTTCCTATTTCACTGGTGAAATTTTACATGTTACTTTAAAAATTAAAAAAGATATGTGAGGTAGTTACAAATTTACATGTGTATTTTTCTTAATTCCATTGATGATTGAACAGGTAAACGGGAATGCAGTTATGCTGCATTTTTTCTCCAGAGAAAAGCCATAAGACCATACCAATACAAAACTGTATTATAATCAACTTATACTTTTTTTAGAAAACAATAACCATTTTGAAAGGAAAAAGATCATAAATATGACAAAAAGAACGGAAAGAACGTAGACAGCAAAAAACAAGACTTCACTAAGATTATTGTAATATGAAACTCGAGTTTCACTTACAAATTAGAAAAAATTAATTATGTTCACAATTACACATACAAGGGAACACTCATCTGGAAACTCTTTTCCTATTTTCTAGAGCATTAGAAAGCCGTTGTTCCGCCATCATGCCTGGCATCCTGCCTTCCAGCTTCCTCGCAGCGCGCTTTATAGCTGCTAGTTTCTGGCGTTGGTTGTGGCTTTTCCTTTTGCTGCATGATTACCATATAGATGTGCAAAGTAAAAGAAAAAAGGGGATTAAAATTTTAAACTATACATGGAAAAAAAGAAAAAGCAAAAAATGACCAACAACTCCAAATAATCCACATTTCTAACAAGTTGTCTTATTAACTTGCCTAAGATTGACCTGATAAGAGTATACAATATGCAAAGCTACACAACAAAAAGAAGGAAAAAGAACTGCATTCTAACCTTATGAACACCAAGCCTGCTGTTAGAACCATCCCTCCAATAGCCCACAAAACTCTTTCGCTTAATGGCATATCCATGAACCATAGTTGGAAATCGTCAAACTTCCTCAGGTTCTCACCTTTCCAGGTCAACTCAGACTGCGAAGCCTTCCAGGAATCAGATACTGAACCTAGACTTGCTTTATCACCATAGCAGTATGTTTCTTCTGAGGGAATATGTACAATATCAGATGGTTTCACTCGAAAACCTGCAGCAGCACAAAGATCTGTACCATTGGAGGCCCATTCAGCAGCCCTACCACATACAAAGTCATTTACTCCACAAGGTGCTAGAAGCTGTGATTTCAACACAATAAAAAAAATGAATATAAGGAGACATATATATACATATTGAACTCTACCCACAAAAATTCTTCAGGCAGTTAATCTAAACACTTAAACGATATTCTGCTGAAAATTATTAACAACAAACCAATCCTTTTGTGTGACGCACAAGTTATAAGACTCACAACCACTTCTCAAATGAATGCTTAAAAAATGCAAACTAAATGACTAATTTATTGAAATCCCACATAAGATTTTGTTTTTTACCATCACATAATGGACAGTCAATAAGTCATCCCAATACCTGTGTTTTAACATCCATAGAGAAGTATGCATTTGAGCATGCCTCAAAAATTCTCTCACATAAAGATGCACAAACCAGAGGAGGTCCAGGCCGAGTACCAATATGTGGATCACATATGGAACATTCCAACAGTTCCCATAAATGCAAGCACTCTTGGCTAGCTTCTCCTGTAGAAGCAAGCTTCCTTACAGAGAGCAGAGCAGGATGTGTATGGGCTAGGTCACAGCAAGTCCTTTTGCGAAAAACCCGGCAAAGGGTCAAATCTTTGGGACCCTTTTTGGGAGGGCTACCCTCTGATTTGAAGGGAGCAAAACGACCACCTTGAGAGACACACACTCCACTGGGTTTACCTGCATTCAGGAAAGACGAGAATTGAAAACTGTATGCATACATGAATTATATTCTAAATCTAACATCATTTCATCTGATTAAGGAGCAGTAACAACCAAGATAAAACGCAGTTCAAACATTGTCCTATCAAACAATATGTTAGATACTGCGTCAGAATAGAGACTTTGCTCAATTATATAACCAACAGGTTGTTAGAACTATTGTCCCAAGGTGTATTAAAAACCACAATTTTCTAAAAAGACATTCATTATTCAGTTCTATGTAAACATATAAGTACTCAGTTCTATCACAATGACTGGTGAACAAATAGAACTGCTATGTACATCAAACCTACAATTAATGGTGAACAAAGAATGCAGGATATGGAATAAAATTGGAGTTAGACGACAGATTGTGATAACATAAAAGGAACACCTATACGTCTGCCAGTTACAAAGCGATCAGGAATCCTTCCCATAATAATTTTCCAACAGAGTCATGCTAACCACAAGATACGCATGCTCTAATGACAGCCAAGCCCATTTTATCTAGAGTTGAAACAAGTACAATATGAAAACTAGGATGAAAAAAGGTTCCAAACAAGCTAAGTTGAATTGCAAACACAGACCAGTAAACTATAGTCAGGGTTTTTGGTAGCTGGAGCAAGTTGATCTAATATAAAATTTGGAACCTCCACAAATCATTGTTGGTTTATCAAAACCTGCGCCTATCAACTAGTTCCATTAATATTTACCTTTTTTTACTACTATTCCTTAACATTAAGGATGGCCATAATTCTGTGTGTAGAATGTAACATTGGTCAAATAGAACCCCCTATCTAAAGAGAGATAGAATCATGGCAATCAATGAGATCAAAGAATGATGTCAAGTTACTACTAAGAAATGAACCTTGTAAGTTGTAATACCAATCCAAAAAACACAAATTCTTACTAACTATTCACACTACTAAAATTGAAGAAATTCCCAGATCCTAAACACTATCAATCACACTGCTAACTATTCAAACAAACTTCAGAGTGTTTCAGAAAATAATAAAAATCCTTTTTTTTTTTTTCTCTATGTATCTCTGCTTTAGCTTAACACCATAGCTTTTCAGAATCAAACAACAAATCGAAGGAAATCATTGATGATGGAGCAAAATTCTCAAAATCAACAGAAATTATTAACAATCGAAATGAAAATTGAAGGGGGGCGTCAGAGAGAGAGAGAAGCAAACCGGAGGAGTGAGGAAGGAAGGGATGGAAGAGGATGAGCAGAAGCAGAAAGCCATATCCCATGTTCGTTCGTTCGTTCTCGGGTCGAAGATGGGATTGTCTCTATACTCGCAAAACCACCATGATAGAATGACGACTTTGAATCGATTGCAGAAAGTTTCCAAGCTCAAATCACTGCAACCAAACACGGTGTAGTTGATTCTTCTTCTTCTTCTTTCTTCGTTTTTTTTTTAATGTTCCAGTAAGGGATTTTTGGTCCAGTTATTTTTTTTGAAAGTCCAGTTTCTATCAGGAATTAGGAGATTGTCACACAAGTAATTTAGCCCACAAAATATCCTACAGCCCAATATGAACCAATGAGACAATGGTGGTGCATGTTCTATGATAATTTTTTTGGGTTAAATGTGTTTTTACTCTTAATTCCTAACTTATACGGTTGAATCTAAAATGGTCTCTAAAAATAAAATTTATAGCTTTTAGTTTCGGGACAAAGGATGCATATGTAATCTGGAGTCACGATTAGAAAGGAGGAAGAATGAGTTTACCAATTTCTATGGGACTCGATGGTGTTTCCTATGGTACGACCCGCTCGAGTCTTATTGCTATTGAGCTGCTTCTAATTGTGTGTGAATAATAATACACTTGATGCAACAAGAACAAGTCAAGACCATGACGCAAGATAAGTCGGAGTGTGTTGATCCAGTGAGTTTTGAAGTTAGAACTAGTGGTTTAGGAGTGCGAAATCAAAGGGTGATCAAAAGGAAGAAGGGGTGGTTTGTGCTCACTACAAACAGTATAGACATGATGTTGATTCATGCTTTCGCCTCCATGGTTTTGCTGGATGGTGGGGCTAAAACTCTGGGAATGAAGGTGCAAAGGGCACAAAGGACAACATGGGGTGAGGAGGGGCTGTCAGATTGAATGTTGCACAAGAGCCAAGTCACACTTCAACTTTGAGCTCACTTGGCGATGCAAATAAGGTAGATTTTGGAGGATCTAAATCGTGAAGATTGAGCAATATTAAAGTCACTACGGAGCACTTATCCGCAAATATGAGGTTGTCGAATAATCTAAATTTTCTTTGGATTTTGACACTGGTGTATCAAAATATATGTAAAGTGTTGCTGAATGAGCGAAATTGCACTTTGTGGCGTGAGAATGCCGAATGGTGAACACGCCACAACCATGTAGGAGGGAGTGGTCTTGAGAAATTTATGTTTGAAATTTACATTGAGCATCTCAATTGGTTCATACCTCAAATTATATTGTGCAATTCACCAGTCATCTTTGTTTTATTCAAGGTCGCACTATCAAGAAGATGTTGATTAACGACTGAGCAACGTGAGGGAGTGTATTTTTTTTTAAGGAGACGCTTTCAGTTCATGTACATAATATATACCATCAAATTAAGTTGGAAATGCATATCTCAGGCACAAAATTTTAGGGCACCCATCCATGCAAGTGTTGAATTCTTTCCTCACATTAGAAGCAATGGAAATCTTGAGCATAAACATTGTGATTTTTGCTTCCAGTTAAAATAGATTAGGACTATGAATTATTACTTCACTACAAGAAAACAGGGTTTTAGCGGCGGTTGAAAGTAGGACCGACGGCGGTTAAAACCGCCGCTAAAAATGACTCCCGGCGGTTGGCCATCCGCCGCCAAGTTGAGCGTCGCGGACATATTTACCGGCGGTTGGGTCAACCGCCACGCAATCTGCCGTTAAATAGTTTGCGGCAGTTATAACCGTCACCAAAAGAACTGGTTTAATGCTATTAACTGATAGGATTAACGGCGGTTGGAACCGCCGCAAAAGAACTTGAATATTTAGGGGCGGTTTTAACCGCCGCCAAGTACCTTCTTTCAACAGATGTAAATTTGGAAGTTGCGGCGGTCCCAACCGCCGGTAACATAAAATAAGTTATCTATTCTTTGTAGACCTAGCGACGGTTGTAACCGCTGGTAAAACTCCAGAAAGTTAACGTTATTTTTCCTTTTTTCCTGTTTTTTTTTTAACCTGCTTTATAATTTTCGTTGCATAGGAAATTAATGAACAAAAGGAAAATGTTGTGGCAAAGAAAATCCATTCAACCACCAAATACTTGCATAAATATATATATATATATATCCATCAATTTTTCACAATGAAGCTAAGAGTGCTTAACACAAATCCAAAATATAAGTTATGTTCCACAAAGTGCACATAACATGTTCCACCAAAAGGAAATAAACACAATGGTATTTTCCACACATGGTCTACGAAGTTCATAACATGAAAATTTTTAAATCTAAATAGTCTTTTGTGATGATGCTCCTTGATCTTCAAACATGACTAGAGGAGGAAGACGACCTCGTTTCTCTCGGTGATTCCAAGTTAACAACCTGAAATTAAAAAGAAATTATAGGGTAAGTGAAAGCTATACTAGTTTTGGTGTTTAAGTTTTATGCCTTTAACTCATTAAAAACATGTTCTATGGTGTTAAAGCCACTTAAAATAAAGCCTACATATTCTGAAAGTGGTGAGGATTGAGGAGAATTCATAGACAAAGACTAAAGGATTTCAATAGAATAGAACATATTTATCAGACTTGAAGGGTCTGCTCATTGATACCTCAACAAGATCAATCAAATAATCATTTACAAAAACTGCATGTCCAGAAAAACTTTTGCCAAAATAAATCCACCAACTTCATAGCTCATATGTTCAAGTGGGGATGCAAAGACCACATATTCTATTTCAGTAACTATGTGCAGATATGATGCATGTGTAATTAAGAAACTAAGTACTATTATATTGCTCAGCAGAGACATAGTGACCACTTCAGATTTATTTCCTAAGCAAGTTTATACACATATGACATAAAAATAAAAAATTTTAGCAAATTTAGTATAAAATTCTTTACCCCATTTTTTTTATGAACTTGCATAAGGAAAGCAAGTTGTTCCTTCAAAACATCCATCTCAGCAACTTGTGCTTTTAAAGCATCAACTTCAGCAGCTTTTTCCTTTAGACATTCAATTTCAGATTGCATTTTTTCAATCAAACCATCAATTTGAAGGGTTGACCTGTTGAAACTAGGTATAGTGAGCTGACTTGGAGTTACTCCAGGTCCCATGCCACGTACATATCCAGGACGTTCCTTCCCAAAAGTATCAACAAAGGCTTCACTCTCAGAAGAACAATTTTCAATTGCAGTGCGCAATTGGTCCTGCATATAATGTTGAACAGACACATATGAAGTGTACCAATCAGCCATAGTGATTAAGTTTCCAATGACAATACGAAATGACTAATAATAAACTATACGTACACATTTGAGTCTAGCCTCATCATTAACATAAGTTACATCATTCTTTTGATGAGAAACAAGATACATGTCTGCTCTACTATACGGTCGTCCATCTTGCAACTCCTAAGTTTTTGCACCATATAAACAATAACCATACATTTAATTCATGCTTCTGAAAATTTCAAATACCAACAAAGTGAGTAAGGATCATAATTTCATACCAGCTCATCTCTCTTTCTTGCTAGTGACTTTGATCCCAGTGTATGAGGGATCACTTGTTTAGCCCAATTTGCTGCATTTTTTTCAGATATTTCCTACATTATAAACAAATACAATGATCAACCAATCATAAAATAAGAAAGAATAAGTTCAAAACAATGAATGGATTCTTCTTACCCTTTGTTTATCACTTAGCTTGTGCTGCACAAAAAGTATCCAATGATCACAGCAATTTCAAGGCTCCATGTAATTGAATTCAAAGCCATAAATAAATACATGAACACAGTAGCAATCTTGTTCAACTTCTCTAAAAGCAAGTCTGTTTCCTCCACTTTGAAGGATGTCCAAATATATATACAGAGTGAGATTAATCATACTACAATATTATTTATTTATTTATTCATCTTATCCTCGGGCATAACTGAAGCTTTGCAGATAGGACATAGTTTCTTCATAGATAACCACTTCTTTATGCAGTTCACATGGTAATCATGTCACATAGTGTACATAACATGTCATTATACCACAAAGGCATTGTCACATAGTGTACATACTACATAACATGTCAAAGAAACCACCCAGCCCCTTAAATACATTGCAGAAAATTCAAGAATATACACAAAAGTTAAGAGCCTCCATATGCATATTCATATATCAGACATTGCCTATGAGTCTTCCAAACCTCAGCTTGGATGAAGCCATTATGGACTTACAAATAGAAGAAAAAAACAACTTAGAATTATCAAAGAGAACCTTAATGGGTAAGGTGTAATCTAACAAGGTTGTGATAGAATTATGAATACACTCTGGACCCTATCCTAATCCTTGCTTGTCTGTGATCAGAGTAAAGGACCACAAGTTTGCTGCATTTTGGTGCTGGTTTCTGAAATTTTAGACAGCTCAAGTTGTGCATAATAGATAATAGAAAATTCTGGTATATTGCAGCATTTTTTTCTGCCCTGCTTGTTTCGTTTTATCACAGTCATATGTGCCTAGGCTGCTGGAAGTTCTCCAATTTATATACTGGTTGATGGGAGTGTATGAATGGCCAAGTTCCCTTGTCACATTGGTGTCTATTTAAGCTTAGATTAGCTTGATGTACTTTCTTTTACTTGTACTTTTAGTGTTTATTTATCTTTGTTATTTTTTCTCTAACTTATTGCTATAGATCCCTACCACCTCTGTCTAGTTGTGTGGGGATTTCAATAACAATAACAATTTCAGAACAACTTGCAAAGGTTTATTTCAATGTTTCAATACATAGCTTACTATACCTGGCCCTGTACCATTATACCACAAAGGCATTACCACATAGTGTACATAACATGTCAAAAAAACCACCCAACCCCTTAAATACATTGCAGAAATAGGAATTTTCATATATCAGACATATCAGAGCCTCCATATGCATGTATCAGACATACCCAGCCCCATAACATGTTAAAAGCCTCCATATGCATATTCATATATCAGACATTGCCTATGAATTTGTAAAAGAGAAATAGGAAAAAAAAAACTATAAGAGAGATTGGAGAAACCCTAACCTTCTCAAGTGGAACAATCAAGCCAGGGGAGAGTCAGTGCCTTTCCTCCTTCGTGTTAGGAGCATATCAGAAAGCAGAATCACTAGAGTGGGTCTTGTTCCCCAAATTCAAAGAGAGGAAAGTTAGGGATATATGCTGTGAGAGAAATCTAAGCAAATTTGAGAGAAAGAGATGCAAGACATGTGGGAAAGAGAACACACATACCAGAACCGTGAGCAAGATGTGAGAAAGAGAAGCAGGTCAGAGCTTGGTGAGCCCTCACGATGAGGAAGAAGGAGCATGAAGGTGAGTTGTGTTCATTGTGAGTGGAATGCGATTGTGAGAACTGATTTAGGGTCAAAACTAGGATTAGAATTTAGGGCTAAGAGCGTGAATGAAATACTTGGAGGGAACTGAAAATCAATCGCGGGTTTAGAATTTGAAAAATCGATTGAGTGAAATTAGGGCCGGCCCATGGCAACCGTCAATAATAAGGAGTAATGTTAGCGGCGGTTACAACCGCCGCAAAAAGTGCGTTTTTTAAAAAGGAGCGACGGCGGTTGGCCATCCGCCGCGAAATAGTGAGTTTTAACAGGGAACGACGGCGGTTGGCCCAACCGCCGCTAAATTTTGGCCACTAAGTTGCTATTTTGGTGTAGTGCTTTGCTAGTGAGTGACAATAGAGCAAATGATATTTTGAGTGATTCATTGTGATTTTGGGGTCTTTATCGCGTTGCAACTTTTTATGGTGCTATACATTTTTTACTATCGTTGATGATTGTTCTCGTGTTGTTTGAGTTAAATTATTTATTGAAGAGAAATATGGAGTGTCTCAACTTCTTAAGAATTTTTTTCCTTTGACTGAATAACAATTTGACAAACAATAAAATTGTTCATAGGGACAATGATAATGAATTTACATGTCTTGCAAAGTTTTTCAGGGAACACGACAATTAACATCAAACATTTATGCTAGAAACAACTCAACAAGATGGACGCATAAAACGTAAATACCGTCACATTCTAATGTAGGACAGACTCTTTTTTTCAAGTCAATTAACTTACCTAGCTATCAATTTTTAGGGTGAGTATATACTAACGACTAGATATTTAATTAATTAAATAATTGTACTCCTAGAAAACTTTTGAAATTCTTTTTGATCGAGTCTTGTCTCCACCACCTTTGGGCGTTTATGTCTTATAAATTACTAATATAAGTTATTTATGAATACTGCCAACACTCACTTTACCACCATTTTTTATAATTAGTAGTCTATGTAAGTCTCAAAAATCCGGTGTGAAACTTACATAAATTTTCACTGATCAAAGAAAGTTCGTTAAAAAGAAATCGTTAAAGTTAATGTTGCTAACATTTCTTCTGTAATCATAGTATTTAGTTATTTAAAAAAATTCCTTTGCTGTCCCATTAAGACATTGTCCTTTATTAAGAACAAAACAAATTAATTAATCTAAAAAAAACTGGACCATCATAGTGTGTGTGAGTGTGGATATTTTAATTTCCTTGAGAATTTGTCATGTTCAGGTTCAGCCCCTCTGTTCCTCCCAATTAATACCCCTCCACCGAAAAATACTCAAACGGTCAAACCAATAACAGAACGTACATGTGAAACAGAAACTCACTACATATTATACGAAATAGGAAAGCTTTTACAGCGAGAAAGCAAATTAAACCACAAACAAACGTTAGGAAAGGCTTCAAAATACAAACAAACCTCCTACTCCTCACAAGTCTCAAGCTCTTATTTACAAACTGACGAACCATTAGCAACTGAGATGCTAACTAACCCGCATGACCTTAACTGATATACTCACTAACACACACACTATTCACATATATTATTTATATGCACAAAAGGTAAACAAAAATGGATAGCACCAAAGCAAAACAAACACATTTTCGGTCATCCATGGAGGGACAAAGTGATCATGCTCTCATTTCTCACACATGGAAAGGAGAAGAAGGGCTTGGTCTTTTTTCGCTTGCAGCCTTCTCGTACGCATCTGATGTCGACCTTCTTCGAAACCGAAACGACTCTCTGGTTCCTATCACAAAGATAATTAAGCATGTTAATATTTTGTTACACACATGAATCCTGAGTTGAAGCCTAAATGGAAAATTGGATAACGCTCATATAATTGTGTATTGACATTGTTGATTAATTTCAAGAAAAAAAAGACATATATTGTTGATTATTACATGGACATGCAGAGCGCGCAAGTCCTTTTCAATTATCCGATATTTGTTGAATAAAATGAGACACCCACATGACCAGCCAACTTGATTCTGATCATCAGCCATTGATTAAAAATTTGAAAGACAGATGCCGCACGAAATGACAAAACTACCCTTATGCAATTTTCTAGAACATCACTTTCGCTCACTCCCGGCCACTACACTCTCCCGGAAGACACTCCCCACACGCAATGCTCCCATACAGGCGGGCCTCATTAGTCATTTTACTCATTAAAAATATCTTTTCTCAAATCTCTTAGAGATCATATTAAATAATTAGAACGTTAGTACCCACATATCAAAACATTCACTAAAATGTTTAAGAAACTCTCTTATCTACAAACTTTCGATGGACTTGTAGGTGTGGAATTGTAATTTAAGATAATGTAAAATTGACATATATTTATCGGATCACACCATTGACAAGTTGTTGGTTTGTAAAATTGACATACTTTAATTTTACTTTTTTACACCAAAATACAAAAATAATGTGATTTTTGTTATAAATTTTATCTAGATTTAAAATATATTTAAACCATTTTTTATTGAGTAATGATATATACACACCTCCCTTTTTAAACACTTCATTTCTACCTATTTTTATTTCTATCTCTCTCCTCTTATCATCTATCACATCTCATACTTTCTCTCTCTTACTTTTTCTTTTCTTTCTATCTCTCTCTTCCTTCCACCTCTACACACCTCTAACACCTCTCTTAGAGGTGTGTAGGTAACATTATTCTTTTTTATTTTTCAATTATATTCTTATACTTGATTAATTAAAAAACCAGGATAAAATAAAAAGTTCAGAAAATAATTGTAAACAAAAAAATTCTTCGTAGAGGAAAAAATAAACAAAAACTACCTTACCCGAAAACGGAGACAATGGAGCAGAAAATGGAGACACCGGGGGAGTAGAGCCCGCAGGCGAAGCCGGAGCAGATCCACTAGGACTCTGGTAACCAGGTGGTTTCACGATCATGATACTACGTGTCACTCTCGTCGCATCCTCCGGCGAATCTACACCGTAGGGTCTCACGCTTCCGGCGGCGTCTGCTAATTCTGATCAATTACCAGATGCAAAATCACACAACGCCGTCAATACCTTAAATAAACATCATTTTATGTTGAATAGATGATAGATATATAGATCGTAATGTGCTAAGGACTTTAATGTTGCAGTTCTCATTATTTGAATAACACAAATATTTGTTATAATCTATTAATATTCTCGACCAACCAATTATCCAAAAACTTAAACCTATTGTGTAAGAGATACATAAATAATTTTATATTATTTTCTATCACGGTCCACATGCATGAACTTGTTTGAACTTGTTTGTTTGGACTTGAAGCGTAGATCAAATTCACCACTAAGCTAAAATGTAATTCTTATTAGGAAAATTGAGCTGAAAATATCGTGAACATCTAATATATTAATTTGGGTAAGTCTAGCGTTTCATTAGCTGAGGGCAAAGTTTGATGCGTACCTTTGCCGGGGCTAGATCGGGAAGCGAAGGTGTGGTGCTTTCGGAGCTTTCCGAGGCCGTTCTCCGGCGGAGGTCCGGCGACGGTGTCGTCCCACAAGTGATCAAGAAGGCCCATGAGAAAGTAGGTTCTGGAATTGTGGAAGGAGAACAACGCAGCATGAGATGAATATAAAGGAAGGTCAAGTGTTGTGGGTCCAGTGGTTTCCAAATAGATCGGGACCGTTGATTCGGATCTGTGTGACGTGGATGTTGGATCTCGATTCTCCTAGAGATAAGGATGAAAAGACACGTGGGCCCCAAGAATTCGGGGATAAGATGTGACACGTGACATTGCTTGAAGGAAGGAGAAATCACGTGACATGTCATTTTTTGTTTAGTGACAAAAAGGCAAAAACACCCATGACTGTTATCACAATTAGAAGGACAAGACCTTCCTTTTTTTGAGATTTCACACAAAATGGCATTATTAAGAACCAACTTTTTTGTAATTTTATAAGTGACACATCATTTTAATTAGTTTGTCCTTTTTTATTATTTGTTAATAAATAAAAAAATAAATAAAAAAGATAAATAATTATATGTATACTAGGAAGTGAATGCAAAGTTTTTAGGATAAAAAACATGTAAAAATGAAAATAAGAGCAAATGTATGGAAACTAACAAGTAGTTGATTCAAGTGATACATATTTGATTTCTCTTAAGTAAGGTTAGATTTGAGTTTTGTGCATGAAAAAAAATCTTTGCTAGGAGAGTTAACTCCACCATGATATGAATGTTTCCGGATCGAATATAATCGCCTATGAAGAAGGACACCTATCTCACACAAAAAAATGTGTTCGGAGAAACAAATATAAAAGAAAATGAGTTTTTCCCCCTTTTTGAATTAGAATCATTAATCAAGATTAACATTCAGTTTAGGTAGAGTTACATGATTAAGAAACCTTCTACATCCAAAGACAGTTAGAGAATGGATGACCCCCTTAGCCATACGTTCAAAAAGGGTATGCATAAATCTGAACTGGTTCAACTGATCTGAAGATTCAGACAAATATTATAGATTTGGATTTTTTTTAATTGGTTCACTTCATTTTCAACCTGAGTTAACCCAATTATAATCAGCTCAATTTTCAGATTTGTTTTTCAATCCGAGCACTCAACCAATTATACTTTCATATTATTAAATTTTATATTTATATATTTTAACTTTATTATTTATAACTTTCTTCTATTTTTATCTTTTAAATTCATGTTAACTTTGTCATCTAGTTATTGTATGTCTATGAATAAAGATTCGGGGTACGCCAAATAGGTGTAAACCAATTGAGAAAAATAGGAACATAATAGAGATAAGTGATAGATGTGAGATCTAATGTGATCTAACTTGAAGAGAGATAAAAAGAAAAAATTGGTATCTCGAGTTGCAGTATATATTATGATGTGTTGATGTATGAATCATTGCTCTATGTCTTTAGCTATATTCACTATCTAATATTATTATTATATTTATATTTATATTTTATAATTAAAATTGCAACCAGTGTGATGCAGGAGATATATTCATTTTTTTATTGTGTGATTTTTTTAAATATATGTTTTTCAAAGATAAATTTATAGATTAAAATAACAAACTTAATTTTAGATATAAAACTGTAGGTTATTTTCTTCCAATTAATGTGGTTCTTTTTTGTTAATGCGCAATTATTTTACTTATTTGTTTTTTTTGTCTTTTCTTATCTAAATGTTACATTGTTTAACACTTAACTAATAATTATCATATATCTATGAATGTAATTTCTATTTCAGTAATTATATATGTCATACAATTGATAGATGTATGATAATTTTTTTAACGAATATAATTTAATTTGTGTGGTTGATAATATATATATATATATATATATATATATGAAAACAAGAAAAACATAGAATGATGTGAAGTGCATTTACAAGGAAACGCAAGTATTAAACGATCAGTATACTAAAAAACCTCATTCTGCTTTCATGCATTATATCCAAAAATCCTGGGTGAAGATTCATGGTTAATTAATACTTATACTTTTGTCTTTGGCAACTGATATAAAATATTAAAATCAGCCATCATGGTGGCAATTTTTTCTTCCTCTTCTTCTTATCACTTCTTGTGCATGCCCCCTATTTCTCCATTATTACTCATTCAAACTTGGAAATTGGCATCGGAGATGTTGGTCAGATGAGAGAGAGTGACATTTAATCAGTAGGAGAAAAGATGAAGACAATTGAGACAAACTTCCATTTAATTTTCAACGAAGGAATTTCAAGTGTTTTAATTTTTTAGTTATCATAGATTCATATTCTACTTTTCTTAATTACCATACATGTTTTCATCTAATTTTTCGTCCTTTCTTTTTTTAGTGTTTATATCACATTATTTATCTGTTTCTATCTATCTAAAAATGCAAGATAAGAAGGTATGAACAAAATATAATTCTAAGTTTTTGTTCACTTACAATCACTCAAGTTAATTGTAATGTTTAAAATAATCTTTTTTTTTATAATTATTGTTCCCACAAAAATATTCAACGTCACCAATATGATGTTGGTTTAGTGGTAGATAACTGATAAGTTAGATCCTCATAAATGTGAGGTCACAAGATCAAATTTTAAAAGAATTATTTGTCACGAGAGACACTCACCCTACCTCAAACATAAATATATCTTTTTTATATAATCATATATGGGATAAAGAGTAAACCATGTTAAAAAGTGACACAACATCTAATTATCAAAAAAAAAAATGACACAACATCTTTTATATAATCATATTGGATGGCGGAATTTGCTGAAGGAGGCATGATAAAACTATAAACAGTGGCGGATCCAGGACCGGGGGTTGGGGGTTCAAATTTTTCAATTAAACACATCGATAAAAATATAATTAAAAATAACTTTAATATGTTTATACATAAGAAATTATATAAGTCATAGTTGTATTCTACGTGATTTCATATTCTGAAATCGTTGAACAATAAGCTCAAAGTCAATGTTTTTGAATACATCATTCTCAATGTAAGTAACTAAACAATCGTTCATCCATGTATCTCCAATTCGGTTACGCAACCTATTCTTCATAATATTCATAGTAGAGAAAGATCTTTCTACAGTTGCTGGATACAAAGAACGCATATATTCATCAAAGTACTGATCACGACCAACAAAGATAATGGCGTACAGGGCGTAAATTATGCTAGGGATATATCCCAGAATTGTAAGAAGCAAGCAGATGATGAATTCAACCTGCATGAAACCAATCACAATCACCAATCTGTCAAAATCAAATTCCAAATCCAACAAACTAATAGTCTAATACTATCATATAACTTCATATTGGTCAATTAATATTCAATTAATTAAGAACTCAATTTATTTCACAGCTTCCATAGTTTTAATTCACTCAATATTCAGATCAAAACCAGAAAGAGGGAAACTGTGAAGGAGAAAAAAAACCGATTTTGAGAGTGGAAAAAGGAAAAACAAGTCAAAGGGGTGTTGGTACGAACAATTGAGACAGATTATGCATACAGTGCACAACAACCCGTGAAGATCGACGAAGGAGGAGGGTGGGAGGCGCGATGGACTGGTTTGGTGGCTTGGTGGTGCTTGGATAGTTGGGTGGGAGCTTGGGAGGGACTTAGGGTATGCCGTACACGAGAGAAAGAGTGTTGAGTGAGAGAGTAAGTGAGTGTGAGTCTTTGGTGCAAATAGATGCAAAATTTTGTCTACTCGTATAATTTAAATTTTTTAAAGGATTAAAAAAAATATTATATAAGGAGTAAGTGCAATTTCTTTTTGTTGAGGGGGTTCATCTGAACCCCAAACCCCTCAATTTAATGTACATCCGCCACTGAACTACAAACCCTAAGTATTTGAGAAAAAAAAAAAGACAATAAAACTTGGTTGAGCTAGTGCTCAATTTTCTTCATACTTAAAAAAAAGAAAGGACATACAACTATATAACCATTATGCTCTTTATTTACTCTAAATGTGAATGACCACAGCAAACATCCATTAAGTGGAACATTTTGGATTAGAAATAAAATAAAACTGTAACGCTAAATCAAGTTGGTGGGCTGGGTTATTGTTCTTTTGGGCCTATCAATTTTTGGGTTTGATATTTGATGCTAACTTGCTAAGAGTACTTTCGAATAGCCTAAGGTCCCGTTTGGAAGAGTTTATTTGAACTTATCTGATAGTATAAGGCTATAAGCACTTATGTCAGTGTTTGAGAGCGCTTATACAAACAGCTTATGGCCTACCATAAGCTGTTTTGAGCTTACTTTCATAAGCTACTCATGATGGTTTATGAAAAAAAGGTTATGCTTAGATATAGCTTATTTTCAATTTATTTAAATAATTTTTTTAAATAGCTTATGATTAAGCGTTTATATCATAATTGCTTATGACCATAAGCGCTTAATTCAGTTGTTTTCCCAAACGAGTCCTAAATTATTTTGGCGTGTTAAATTGCGCGCTCTCGTAATTCTAACTCATGAGTGCTGAATGCTAAAGGTCTTCCCAAGAATGTGGCTCCTGAGATTCAAACAGTCACTTTTTAACATGTGAAGCAACCGGCACCCGTTAGTTTCGAATAGCCACTTAAGTGGTAATGTTTGAGGGGCAGAAAGGGTCAATATCTTGAGGAAATTTAGTTTTGGATTCCACAGTGGCATAGATAGATTATTAAGCATAATCTAAAGAGAGAATCATCTGGGAACTCTCAGTTCTGATTTGGTACTAATTTCTCTGGGTGTTTTCTTAATGATATCTTGCAGAAACCAAATATAGTCTCAAACACGCAACCCCAATGAAAGGAGAACTTGTTTACCGCTATCAGTCTATAATCCCACCCGGTAAAGAGGGCACCTTCACCTCAAACCCAAATACGTCAATGACTCCTGATATGCCAGCCAATGTAATCAGAAAGTAAACTTAGTAGTTTTTTTGCTATATTGAGTACCTAACAACAAAATTTAATTACTGCTTCTTTATTGATTCAATATTGTTACGGTTGATAAAGCATTA
This sequence comes from Lotus japonicus, assembly GCF_012489685.1. NCBI lineage: Eukaryota > Viridiplantae > Streptophyta > Magnoliopsida > Fabales > Fabaceae > Lotus > Lotus japonicus. The sequence goes on along the minus strand of NC_080045.1, from coordinate 53,190,795 downwards.
CGTATAAGATTTACTGGTTCATGCATGTCAAATTCACGGTCAAATCTAGTTTTCTTGTGCACTCTCCAATTTCTTCCACATAGAACGTGCATCACGCTGTCCCAAAACAGGGTTTTAGCGTTACGTATTTTACGCAGTTAATAAATTCTCGGTGAAAGAGCCATATCTGACTCTGAGTTCTTCCCTACCCAATTGGGTTGTGAGACAGGAAGGGGTGATTGCTTGTTTGGGTTGCGTGTGTCATAAATGATTACCCACTTCAAGACACAATCTCTGTGTATATAATGCCTTGAGCAGCTGAGCTTCATTCTCATCCAGTTTTCTCATCGATCTCAACTGAAGCTAGCTATAGTACTGTCAGTTTGGTTGGGTTATATTGGTGGGTAGATCCTGATGGAGAAGCAGGGCACGTGCAAGTGCAACATCCCCTGTTCTGTTCTGTTTTCTTCTCCAGCCTAGTTCATCTTGGTTGGTTTTGCACGTGCTCCGTTTCTCCAACACGATTTTCCTACTTTCTTTCGTTCCAGATCCAGCTACCTAGATTTATTGTCTCTCTTTCTGAACAGTAACTCAGTAAGTAAAGAGGAAAAGTTGCATGTATGTTCGTTAATTACATATTGTATAATATGTGTGAATGTTTTTGCAGGGTCAAATGGAATGTGCAGGCCAACTACTCCAGGCTAGCTAGCAGCAGAAGGAGGTTTGACAAACATGACAACATGCATTTCAAAGCTAAGAAGATCTATTTAGGCTCCTCAACTTCACTGGACCTTATGTGACATGTTCTGCTCTGCATGCATGGCCAATTCTGTTTTGCCTCTGGTTTTTTTTTTTTCATTTCTCAGACTTCATCTTCATCTCATCATCTGCTTCTCCATTACAAGCGGAACAACCCATTTATATATGTTATTATACAATGTACTTTATTTTTAAATGTTTAGTTCAGTGAGCTCATGTACATTTGTATATTTTAATTTATAGATAATGATCAAGTTCTTATTTCTCTATTGCTTATCAAAAATCTCATTTCTCTACAATTTTGAAGCGATTGCTTTGTTTTGACGTCCAAATTACATAATGTTCACCTATTTGTTGATTTCTGGTATCTTGGATACTTTAGCTAACTTGAAGTGGTACTGACAACATTTATTCAACTATTTAGTTTTATTAAGTTCTACTAAAAACTGTAGCCAATTCCTTTTCAGTGATAGAAAGGTATGAAAGAGAGTAATATATAATTTTGGAGGGTGATGCCTATTGATATGATGAGATGGATGCAAAAGAATAAGAAAAATGTCCCATTAGCAACATAACTAATCTTAATTTCACTTCAAAAGTTAATTAATAATTAGAAAAATAGTCAAAACACAATTTAATTTGTAGCTAAGTTTTGATAGAAAGGTATGAAAGAGAGGGTGATGCCTATTGATATGATGAGATGGATGCAAAAGAATAAGAAAAATGTTCCATTAGCAACATAACTATTCTTAATTTCCCTTCAAAAGTTAATTAATAATTAAAAAAATAGTCAAAACACAATTTAATTTGCAGCACTTTTAAGTTTTGATACTGTATAGCAAGCTACAGTAACATATACGTCACGGCAACTGCATAAGTAACAGTGGTCACTAGTCAAATAGCCATGATTGGATGTTGCAAATGGAAATTGTTATGGACATTCGGAGCTTCTAATATCAGGAGTAGATGTAAGTTAAAAAAGGATGGGAGCAAATTCTATGCTAATTCCTTATTAGTCTACAAGAGTTTATGTTAATTATATGACAACATTTATATTTTGGAGTTTTGAGTAGTCGAGCACGTTAGTTCAGGTGAGTGACCAAATAATAATAAATATGATGAAGAAGGTGATGCAATGAAGTGGTACTTGCAGTTCTACCTTGTCTGAACCCGGTATTGCCGGGAGTGATTCTTACTTAAAATTCTTAGGCAAACAGACAGCTTGAAGTACCTGAGCAGGATGGGATGTCGACAGTGTTGGTGATGTGTCAGAGAGAGATAGCGTGAGAGGGTAAATGGAAATTGACAGTTGCAGTTGCAGCAGTGGAACTGGAAGTTTGGCTCAGTAAATTGTGGGGGACTTTATATATAGCTGCAATGCATGCAAGTTAACTTGTTGTTGGAAATTGAAGTCTTGAGAGGAAGGTGCTGGTGCTGGTGCTGCCAATGAATGCAGAATTGAAGAACCTTAAAATGGAAGCAATATGCTACTGACTGGCTGAGAGAGGAGAAGAAAGTTATGATGGAATGGAATATAGGCCATTTCAACACGCAATGCACGAGTATCCAAGTTTGTTTGGAAGCAATTCTGGATTGTGATTATGTCATATGTCATAAGGCAAATATTGGAAAATAATTTTGGCACCAATTAAATCCTCTAAATTGAGTAGACTCACTTTAGAAGATAAAGTACATATGATAATCATTGATCTATTGACTTTATCAAAAATAGATAATCACTGTTAATACTTAACTGAACCTAACTAACTTAGGTACTTAATAGTTACAATGTTTATTTAATTACTTTAGTCTAGAGGAACCAAATCCAATAATTAGTAGGGAAATAAATAAGTCGGTGCTTGCTCTGATGCCCATAAATTCATATGAGTGTATGGTACAGGAGTGACATGGACCAATAATAATAGTACAATAGATAAGTAAGTGATGACTTCATTTAATTTTCTAATTTATATAACTTATTTATTCAATAATTGCTTAATGACCCAATTTTATTTAGTTAATTCAGTAATGAGTACTCCACTTTGATTTGTGTTCTTCATGTTGTTCATCTTCCTGCAATATATCAGCAATTCCATCATGCCCAAAAAATAACCACATTCGTTGCCAAGCCTCACCACTTACTGCAATATATCAGCAATTCCACCTTGTCCCATTGCTGCATTATTTTACTACCATTTCGACCACTTGCAATGTATCTCTTTTAATGTTCTGGGATACATGTGACAGCAAATTGGGGATTACCCCCCCCCCCCCACCACTATCCCCTCCTATCAACAGTCTGTAAATTCAAACACTGGCCAAGCAAAGTCTAGGATTGGAAATCCATTCGAATATAGATGATCTGAACTCTCTAACTGCTAATGCCAAGAGCGCCACTGGAACATATCATCAATTACCGAAATCAATTTTCATGTTCTTCATATTTTGCATCTTCTTCAAACATTCATTACTAAAACCCAACACAATCAATCTCACCTCACTTCCATTTTCTCAATCTTCTTCTTCTTTCTCAATCCAGCCCAAAACAAAACCATAAACCCTCCAAACCCAGAAATCCCTTCAATTAAAAATTGTCCAAATTGAAAAACAGAACACAACACATATAATCCCTCCCCTTGCTTCCTGCATGTCTCTCTGGAGAGTCAAAACTTTCAACCTCAAACTTGAATTTCTCTTCTTTCTCAATGAAGCTGTGTTGTCTCTGAAAAAATCAGCCACCGCATAGAATCCCTTCTTCCTCAATCGACCCATCCGAACAGTCTAGAACAAATTGAGGAGGAACCCATTTCTAAGGGACCTGTAGAACCCTTAAAGGTTCAAGCTTTAGACAACACAAAGAAGAGGGGATTTGAACAAAGATGGAGAAGATGGTGGGGCACAGATCTGAAGTCTTCACGACCATTGTTGGGTTCACCTATGCTAGGAACCAGATGCAAACAAAGACTTTAGGGTCGAACTTGATGCGCCACGTGAGGCGGCGAAATGAACACTTCACGGCGGTAGGTTTACGTCTGCAGCTCTGCGTGGCGGCGGAGAAGATGATGGGTTTCACGTCGATGATCTCTGATATCTTTTCACTTGATTTGAGGACCAAATTCAAAACAAATATAACCTATGGGGTTGGTTCATAATAAGAATAATTCTAATGGGTTGATATAGAGTTTCAAGAAATTAGAAATATTATTTATATCTATTTCCACATGTTATTATTCCTATGGGTACACGTCAGTCCTGTACTAGACCCAAAAAAAATTTCCTGTACCACAGAAAGTGGGGAATTGGGTTTAACACCCCAGCCCTTAGGCTTCCCGCCCCACTTAAAGTGGGGAAATTACCGGAAACCCTCAGGATTAATATCGGTAAATGATTTTCCGATACGTATCGGTTTATCATTTACCGATTCGTATTGATATAACAGCATCAGATAGGTTTTGAAACATAATTTTCAAAACCCATTTCCCTCCCCAAATCACTCCCTCTTCAAATCTCTCCCAAACTTGCGTTCGGTCCCATCATCATCAAAGCTTCCTCAAAGCTCCGGAACTCCCATTCCATTACATTCAAAAGGTAAGTTCCATTTTTATTGATTCTCTCACATTGATTGATGATTAGAGGTAGTTGATGGATTATTAGGTGAATGTTGAACACTAGGGTAGTTGATTATTGATTAGAGGTAGGTTTTATTGACTGAAATGGCATGAAACGGTCATAGGCACGAGTGGGTCGTTTCCAGTTCTGGTTTCTGGGTTACTGTAAAATCGGAAAAACATTTTCCGATTCTGTAATGGAAAATGTTTTTCCGATTCTGTAATGGGAAAACATTTCCCGATTCTAAACCAGTTTAAGGCAGTTTAAGGCAGTTTTTTTAAGCCAGTTTTTTTTAGTTTTCCTCCATCTATTGGGCTGAATATTTTGTACAAATTTTCAAATATTTTAGTGTCATGATTTTTGTACCTGTTACTTGTTGTTGTTCCAAAATGCATCACATGATTTGTCCATGCCTTGGCAAATTTCTGCTTGTGGACCAACCATGTAGTAGAACAATAAGTGGCAAATTTCAACTTGTGTTTATGCTTGCACATGTTAAACAATTCAATCCAATGAGCTTCAAATTCTGGAACTGTTGGAGCATCTACCAATTCGGCCCACTTGTCCATAACCTCTTGAGCAAAATCATCCGTGCCAACATACTCTTTGCACTTTGCCAAAACACACTTGTTGATGTGCCACAAGCATAGTAAATGGGTGGTGGTGGGAAGGCTTTGTGAAGCAGCACTCAATAAAGCAAGATCTCTGTCCGTCACAATCACTCTAGGCAACCTGGATTGGTCGGAAATCAGAGACTTCATACACTCCAATGCCCAAATGTAGTCCTCTGTGGTCTCACTGCCAATGTAACAGAATGCTATTGAGTATGTTTTATCCGTGGAGGTCAGGCCAACAATCTCGAGCAAGGGTAGTTTGTATTTGCTGGTCTTGTATGTGCAATCCATGATCACTACATATGGGAATGTGTTGAAAAGTTTGACGGCATTCGGATGAGCCCAAAATATATCTCTAATCACTTCCGATCCGGGTTCATTTCGTTCGAAGTGAACATACTTCTCACCGTCCAACTTCTTCAACAAGTATTGTATCTCTGTCAGTGACCCACGAACGGATTGTCTGAACCGCTTGCAAACACCATAAATTTGTTGGATGGTAGTCAAGTTTGAAGGATCTTTTTCCTTCAAGGACGCCAACATCTTTCTAGGTGGAACCCAAGTCTTAGCCTGATTTATCACGTCCTCCTTCGCCTCACTATTCAGTCTACCAGCGTAATTGTGGCCAACTAGTGACTCAGCTGCGAGATGGATGTGTCTACCGTCCATCACCTTCAACCACCAACCTTTATCATCTTTCGTACGTCGTCCTTTTAGCCTAAAAGGACAACCTGTCTTTTGTGTTGACGTTCCTTCAACAAGATCCGGTTCTCTGTAGGGAATATACGCACCATGCTTCTCACACCCCAGAATGACATATTCTTTTCTTCCCTTCGCACCACTATCAGACTTTGTTGTCACCAAAACAAAATTATTTGCCATAGAAATGTCGCGAACCCATTTCATAAGATCATCTTTCAAAGGGAAACGCTGTTTCAGGATAAACAAGGCATAAGGCATAAAACAAGGCATAAACAAAGCAAACAAAGCATGCAAAAATTTGTGCAATGAGTACCTGATCAGTATGATACAAATGAGAGACATCTATAGATATAATCGGAGGTTCAGCTAGTGATGGTTGCTCCTCTGGATTATCATTTTCCAATCCAGCAGCATGTATCAATTGTGATTCACCAAAGAAAAATGACTCTGTCATCCCTGGAACAAAAACGGTAAATCAATAACCGACCATATAACGGTAAATCAAATTCCGACCCCATAACGGTAAATCAAATTCCGGTACTATAACGGTAAATCATTTACCGATTCAGTTCACGATTCAGCAGCCTAAATTACCAACTTAACTAACTAAACTAACTACTTAAACTAACAACTAACTACTTAAACTAACTATAAATAAAGTACCAAAGCTAACAACACTTACCAGAAGTTAAAAGCTTTCCCTTGGTGGTGGTGGTGTTGGTGGTGGTGGTGGTGGAAATGTGGAGATGGTGGTGGTGGTGGGAAGGTGAAATGTGAGGGAGGAGTGGAGTAATGGAGAATAAGGTAGTTTGGGCGAGTTATGGGGGGCTGGTGGGGGGTTGTTGGAGGGAGGAGTAATGGTGGAGGGGTTGGTGGAGGGAGGAGTAATGGTGAAAAGGTGATCAAACTTACAGATTACAAATCGGTAAATGATATACCGATACAATATTAGAATCGGTTAATTATTAACCGATATTGTTCTTCGTGTTCTGGGTAATGGGATGAAGGTGTTCATACTGAGGAACAATAACGGTAAATCATTTACCGATTGGTATTTTGACATCGGCAAATCATTTACCGATGGGTAGTTTTGGAATAAAAAAAAAATGCTGGGGCGCGTAGCCTAAAGGGTGGGGTGCCAAACCCAAATCCCCAGAAAGTGCCCTATAAGTCTATAACTTACTCCATGAGTTTATAACCTCGGCATTTCTTCCGGTACAAGCAAAAAAATTCTGGGTCAAATACATGAGTGACATGTACCAGTAGGAAAATTACACTTGGATTATTTATTAATAATATCGTGGACTTCTTGAAACTCTCGATCAACCCTGTAAGTTTATTGTAATTATAAACTAACCTCAGAACCTTTTATTTTTCGAATTCAATCCTTATGTTAGGTGAAAAAATTGGATGTTGAATGAGATTAACCTTTTTCACCTTGTTTCATATATGTTCATCGGTTTCAACTTTTTTTCACCTTCTTTTCATTTTGCCTCTGGTTTTAGGGTTCTTCCCTTCTTCCCAATCTCTATCGCACAGATTTTGGAAACCGATTCCATTCTTGTTTATATCTTCTCGATTCAGTGATTTGCAATGGAATCTGAAAATTGATGGTTATTGATCTGTGTTTTAGTTTTCTGCAAAAAACAATTCCCGAAAAATTTGTTGCTGAAATAAATTCATGTGGTGTATTCATATAATAAGACTGATCGTGATTCGGTTTATAATGAAAAGATAATTTTTTTTTATCATGTTTATCACAAATTGGCGTTGGCGTCATGGTGTCACGAGCCCCAGTCCCAAATCCGTTATACTGGGACAAGCTAGCTATTTTTGTTCTTGTGAGAGAATTATACATGGTAAAACAAAAATTTCTAGAGGCTTTGGAGTATTGATGAAAACACTCATCATGCAGTTGCAGAACATATTCTTATGCAGAAAAAGGGTGAAAAAAAGACATTTTGTGGTGGTAGCAACTGAAGGGGGTGGAAATCAGAGAGATTCTTCATTTTGAATTGGGGTAGACAAACTCATATGGCCCAGAATACAAATTTGATGGAAGTAATATTAACAGTGGTAAAGTTTAAAATACATAATTATTAAAACGGATGAGAACATATTTAGTAAGCTAAAATTGATCTAGGGTCATAACGTAAATAGTCTAAAAAATGATCTAGTCAGCACTTATCACATTAAGTGTTCATATATTATTGGTACAACTCACTCCCGTAGCCTACACTCGTTTGAATTTATGGGCACCCAAGTATGCACCTATAACCTCATTCTAAGTATACCAACTCTAATTTATTTCACTATGAAGAACTTATGATTCATTCACACTTCCACTTTATTTTCATTTCACTTTCTACTTGTCTCTATTTTATTTTCCAATTATATCATTATCACATTTTTTATTTTCTCTATCTTTTTCTTATCTCTCTTATTTCCACCCCCATTTACACGTGTAAAAGAGTGTGAATGTAACTTGACTCATTATGAAGTAGAGTCTCAAAGCATAATCTTTTGTTAACACCAAATATGAGTGAAAGTAGGGATGAGTGAAATTGAAAGAAAAAATAGATAAAACACGATATGTGATATGTGATATAATATGAAATGGGAAGATAGGTAAAAGTAAAATTAGGTGAGAATGAGGTGAAAATAAATAATAGTGTAAATGAATTAATGTTCATTTTCAAATGAACGTTGGCACGTAAATCATTTTGATGCTACAACACTCACTTTTGTGACGGTATTAAACCCCACAAACACACATGTCACTAGTAGCAAGAACTATTGAGTAGTTAACCAAACATTAGTATTTTCAAACTAGTAATTATACTCACCAAATAACGCATGGAACACACATTTTTTCTCTCAATTCTTTTATATGGTCACATCACATTTATCACTTATCTTTTTATAGTGGTCTACGCTCTACACTCTTTAGATGTACACCAATCTTTATTCACATTAAGTAGAACTGTTAATACGGGCCAGCCCGGCCCATATGGGTCAGCCCGTATGGGTTGGGTTGAAAACGGGTTGGGTTGTGTCAACCCGGGGTCTTAATGAGCCAGGAAAATATGAACCCAACCCGGCTCGCTACGAGCTCGCAGGTTGGCGGGCTGGCTCGCGGGTTGAGTGAAATAAATATAAAAAATTGTGAAATTGGATTAGAAATTGTTTAAAATGTTATAAAAAATAATTTCAAAAAAATACTTATAGAAATTGGTATCAACTCATAAAAAAAGGTTTATCAACGCAATTATTTTTATCTCACATTTGAAATATAGAAAAAAAAAATTAGTTTACAGGATTTAAGAACACAATTATTTTACTGTCACATTTAAAATGAGATAAATAATATAATAACAATAAATAAAACATAAAAAATTGACTCAAATTAAAAGAAATTAAAATTTCCATTTTTCTATCTAAAATTAATACATAAAACTAACCTGGAATTAAAGAGAAATAAAATAATTTTTTTAATGAAAAATAACTCTGATCCGACGGGTCGGCTCGCTTGACCCGCGGGTTGGCCCGTCTAACCCGCGGGTCAAGCGAGCCGGGTTGCACTAACCCAAGTTCTTTTCGAGCTAGAATTTAACTAACCCAACCCGGCTCATTTAGCCAACCCGTCGAGCTGACCCGCGGGTTGAAACCCATATTGACAGCTCTAACATTAAGTGAATACATGTCATAGTAAATTATTCTTCATAAGCTAGAGATCAAACCATGGACTAGATCACTGACATATCTAAGTAGCACACCATGAGGGCATGTGCTCTCACTTAATTTTGAAAAGAATCATTAGAAAAAAAATTGAATAGTAAAAGTATGTGATTTTTTATAGCTCCTTTGGTAAAAAAAAAATGCCTTCATTTCAGTTCCACATTGCTCAATGCCCTCATTTGTATTCCACATTGCTAAATAGTAAATACCCTCACTTGAGTAGTAAAAGTATGTAGTTTTGATGACTTCTTTGGTAAAAAATGTCCTCACTTGTGTCATTTTTTTGGTAAAAAATGCACTCACTTCTAATAATATATATTAAAAAAAATTATACAAATTTATATGTATATATTGTCCTTACAACATCAAATTTCTGAATCTGTCATTGGATTAAATGCTTAGGCGTCCAGCTATCTACCAGTTATGCTAGAGCTTATTTGTATATATTTGATAATGTTGTAAATACAATTGAGTTTAATAATAAATTTTATATTATAACATTAGAGCACACAAATTTGTTTTATCGTTTAAAAACTACATGTATTATGTTCATGTTTCAATTACTAATTTACTATAGATCAAATTAGTTATTTAATATTTGATTCTACATCAAATTATTTGTTCAGCATAATGTACCCAAAAAAAATTATTTGTTCAGCATAAGAATCAAAGCTGATAAAAAATATCAACAACGGATAATCATGAAACTAATTTCTTACCCACAATTTAAGTATATAAAATTGTCTAACCAAAAAGTTTTTTTCATTCACAAAACTTAGGATTCGAGCCCCAAACCCTTTGTCTAAGGAATGAAGTACTAAACCACTATAAAAAATTACAAATTCACTTGGTTACGCAACCATTTTACATGTCTTATTAGATTACAACAAATTTTTATAGCCAAAATAGATTTTACTCTATTCAACAGGTACATGTGAATATGAATTCATGATGCATCATCAGGTACAAATGTTGAAGAAGTCATACAAATAACTAATTCTTCGAATTAAGAAGAAACTGATTGCCATATTTGGAAAAGGTTGGAAAAGGCAAGAAATTGAACTGTGGTGGCGAAACGTCGTGGCAATCACTAAGGCAGGGTAATTTTATACAGTATGAAATTTGTTAAGATACATAGAGAATCAGAGACTCAAGCTATGTATAGGTGCCTTAAACTTTAAAGAAAACTTATCAGACTATGTTAATAATAAAGCAGAATCAGAACGTCAACAGAGACAAATGCTGGCTATCCTTTCTTATTGATACAATTCATAAAACTCAATTCAACCCATCATCAGCTTCAATTAAGTAACCTAGATTGTTTAATTACTTTAGCATTGCTTCTAAAGTAGGTACATGAACAGATTCACAATGATATCAAATCCTCCATTCAAGTAGTATTATATGAAACATGTGAAGCGCTAAAATTCAATTAATCAGGAGAGGTTTAAGGATTTACATAAGGTTATAGGAGCAAACCTCAGAGTTACTATAGAACCAAGAATAGAAAACAAAGATTTATGGGAAGTATGATATGGCAATGCAATTGTATCAAAGGTAGAACTTAACACTTGACAGTATAGTAGATGAAATACTCCCAATCAAAGGCACCGCAATTTAGATAAACAAAACTGTTAAATTGCAACTAATGTAATCAAAGCAATATATCTCAAGCAATACTTGTCTAGTGAGAAAAGCTAACACAGATAAAAAGGGTAAACAAGGTTCACAGATGATTAAGCTGATCAAGTGACTAATCTTCTTCCTCTCCTTCATTCTCTGCAATGTTGAAGTACCTCAGTTCATATACACTTCTATCTTTGTTAGAAGCAATCACCCTGAGCCAGTCCCTCACATTGTGTTTCTTCAAGTACTTCTTTGTCAAGTACTTGAGGTACCTGAAACCAAATGAGATGTTAAAAACATCGCGTAGACACCTAGTTTATGGTAATCAGCATGAATGAAAATAATTTCAAATGCCAAATCACAAAATAAATCGTGTATAGAACACTGCCTCCTGAAATTGAGGATGTGGTGGAGCAAATTACAAACTTTTTTGTTGATAGTTTTCCAAATACGAATAAAGTCAGCAAAGGCTATAGAATATTGAACAATGACAATCAAACAAAGCAATTTGAAAAAGGGGATAAATGCTGGGCAACTAGAGAAATCTTCAATTTCGAAAGCAGCCATAAGCCAATATTAAAATCCAGGACATAAAACCTACAAAATGCCAATAAAATTTCCAAGATTTTGGTTATTCTCACTATAATTTCTATCCACACCTATATTCTACAGTCAGTATCATTATTTCATCCCTTAAAATTTACCATTATGCCAATATTAAGAAAATCATTTCCAAAAATAAAAATTATATTCTAATAAAACATGAAACTTCAAATTTTAATGCCAGTATTGTATTATAGCCAAACAATATGTCATCAAATCATAATCCAGTTCTCAACATAATAATTTCAAACTAGGAATTGACAAAAACAACTAAAACCTAAGCATGACAATAAAATCACAGGAATCAACCGAGTCTCACTAACAACTAACGTAGAAGCTAAAAATATATAAAACCCACCAAATGTAACATAATTAGCCGGGTGAATTTATTGGTCACCATTCGTGACTAGAAAGTAGTTCATTAAGATTTAAGAGCAACTAGCCTACACTGGTTGTGAACATAAATTGATTGCTTGTAAAATGTATGAGTTGATCAAATCACAGCAAAGATATACCCAAACAAGGTCACAGAGTGAGCAACTTGAAGTCACCATTCTAAAGAAATGGAAACAAAGCATCAAAACAACCAAATACAGCACATAGAGTGAACGAGTGAAGTCCATATCTCAGAAGTGTGAAAACAGAACAATCCAATCATCAAATAGGGTATGTGTTCGAATAACAGGTATGAAGTGCACGACTGCTAAGGAGAGGTATGAGTCATATTCCTTATAGGCATTCATGCTAACAATTCGCCATACATATAGCAACAGAGTTTTGTAATGTTTCCATTCAACAATTTAGATAAATTTTGATTTTCGATTACTTTCATGTGAATTGGTGAAAGGAAAAATAAAACACTCGATTGTGTGATACTGTGATGTGATTCATGTACCGAATTGCACCTATTTATGATTTATGCAACTATTGCATGCTTCAAAGTTCAAAACCATCTGCCATTTATCACTGATTCAAATAGTTACTTGCTGAATTGTATCAAATCTTTCAATTTGGATTGTGAATTATGAAATTCCAACAACTAAGCAGGAGACTACTCAAAACTGGACACAAAAAATATGCATACCAAAATGTCAAATCAGAAGCAAAAATGAAAGCATACCCACATTTTGATAGTGAATGCTACCCACTAAAATGCAAAATTAGCTAAGAAAAATTCAACCTCAAAAGTAGTCAAAAGCAAACGATTCCACACCTATCTAAGAAATTACTCAAGACACAATCAATACAACTCTACCTTTTGGAGAAGTTGCTATCAGAAGTAACAGTGATCTTAGATTTCTCACGAGTAACCGTAACAGCATCGCCGAGAGCACCAGCCTTACCACCAACCTTAATCCTCTCCTGAAGGAACTTCTCGAGTGAAGCAATGTCCATGATCTTGTCCTCCACCGGCTTGGCACAGTCGATGGTGAACGACACGCTCTTCTTCTTCCCCTTAGCACCAGCTACACCTCCTCGACTCATTTTCACTCTGCAGATTCTACTACGAATCCCTGAAACCACTCACACGAACAAAAATGGAACGCAAATATGAGATCTAGAAAGTAATGAACAATTGAAAATTCATGGTGGATTCAGATTCTTCAAAATGTGATGAACATGCTGCGTTTTGCTCAGAGCGGAGATCGGAGAGAGAAGATTGTTTACCTTGAACCAGACGGAGAGGGAAGAGAGAGCACGACACAATCGACGGCGGTGATATTGAAGGAAATTAGGGTTTGGAGTTGGCTCCGGTTTTATATGCTAATAAAACGCGCGTTTCCTCGTCTCTTCACGACAAAACCCTCACTGCTTAGTCTAACGATGGCAATAGGTCTTTAGGCACCCACAAAAAATACACATAATGCGCACGTAAAAATCTACTCGATGGGTATGGACCCCTAACCCTAATCCTAAATACTCGCAGAAAGTAGTGGCATGGGTGCGGGTATTATAGTACTCAACTGACTTCATATCCGCACACACATATTATATTCTTACACACATAATTGGTTATGAAGTCTTAATATTATATAGGGTTAAGCATGTCCTCGAAGGATATCTCAAGTGGTAAGAGCTAGAGACATAAGGGTGGGGTTGAATGAAGGGTGAAGGGTCCCGGGTTTGAACCCGGATGGAGGATTAATTTACTTACATTTCTAACAACTAACATTTGCCTATAAAAAAGAAATATAGGGTTAAACATCATATTAGTCCCTGTCTTTGTGTCAGTGTCCTTCCCCGGAAAAATTATTGTAAAAGGTTCTCATATTTGAAAATTATATAGAGCGGGTCCTCGTCGGAACCCGGAGCTCCAGAGAGTGATGATTTGGAACGCTAGCTAGGCTAGGTAGGCTGGCATGAATTTAAAACAAATTAAAAAATAAATAACAAATTTAAAACACATTTATTTGTTCACATTTGTTTTGGTGTTTTGTAAAGGTGTGAATTAGAAAGCATGCATGTTATGCATTGTAATGTTTTGTTTTGAGCATTATGGTATTTCTCTTCTGTATTGTTGATGTGTAACTTGTCCTCTATACAGTGACCGACCTATGTAGACAAGTATGAGGGCAAGTGCCCTCACTTGAATATGAAAAAATGCATTAGAAAAAAAATTGAGTAGTAAAAGTATGCGGTTTTTTGTAATTTTTTTTATAAAAATTGCCCACACTTATGTTTTACATTGCTAAATGCCCTCACTTGTATCTCACATTGTTAAATGCTCTCACTTCAGTAGTAAAAATATGTGATTTTTAGTTGCCCCTTTGGTAAAAAATGTTTTCACGTGTGTCTATTTTGGTAAAATATGTCCTCACTTCTAATAGCATATGTTAATTTTTTTTATTACGAATTTATATGTATATAATGCCCTCACTGCATAAAATTTCTGGATCCGTCACTGCCTCTATATATGCTTAAGTGTCACTTGGCTGCTCTAAATCTAATGCCTTGAATCTAAGTATCCTTAATAACAAAAATTAGGCAAGCTTTAGGCTAAAATAGTCATAAACGCATTGGGTCTCTCAGAGCATCTGCATTGGTTCACCAAGAAGAATAGCTCACTGACATGAAATTTTACCATAAGTTTCTCTCATCGTCGCAAAAATGAATTGCTCCATGCTGGCAAGCAAAGTTGCTTTCTGCAGCAACTCTACTAAAGTAGTTTCTCTTTAAAAGTATAATTATTTTAATGCATGGTGAGAGTTACATGTTATTATAAAACAATGAAATATAAGTGTGAGGTGGATTTTGAAGTCCATTTGAGAAACTTTTAAAAGTTGTTGGGTTCGAGTAAAGAAACTAATAGAGTTGGCTAAGGTAACATAGTATTATGGGGAATTGGAAGAAATAATATAAAATTAAAAGTAACAAGTCTAATAAATTGCTATACAAAATTGGTTGGTTGATGATGCTCTTAGAGTGTATTCAAGTATAATAAAACCTAAGAATAACTTTGAATTGGATTGACCTATTAAGCGTTTTTTTTGTAAACGTGACCTGCTTCTTCTCATATTCTTAGATGAACCACCCCTTAATCTTAAGCAAGAGATTCATTTTCTGGCAATTTTCGCTGAACTTATCAATAACCTTTTATGGTTGAGCTTGAGCATTATTTATCTTCCTTCTCATTCCATCTTTTATTTTCTTGATTCTTATGATAATGTAATTTATAATCTTAACAATTTAGTTTTCCAATCCTAAAAAGATCGTTCATGATTCATGGAATTTGAATCTCATCAATCAAATAGATCTCCATTCAAAAATGTATTATTGATTCCATGATTCCTGTCAAGCAAATGAACACCCTTCAATGGCAGTTTAAGACAACAATTCACTGACCGTGGTTAGCAGCAAGACAGTGAAATCTTGCTTGTATATAAAACCCTGTCGCATGCTTATTAGATGGTAGGGGGAACAATGCTCCCAGGTAAGATTAAATTGCCTAGCAAGCAATCTCTGCTATGTAGCCTGCCATTGAAATGCTTGGCAACTAATATAACAAAACTGGGGCTCGTGTGCAGATGACACTTGGAAGATGGGTTGATCTGAAAATGGATTTTCCAAGTTGATAGAAATACAAATCTTTTAAAAATGCTTAAGAGTTTCATGATTGGAATAGGTGGGAGGGATTATGAGGACTTGGGTGAGGGTGGGGGCTTGAATGTTGCATATTTACATGTTTTTCAGCCATAGAATCACATCAAACCTAGTTAGTTATACAGTTTATTCATCCATATGAACTGAAGTGAACATAACAAAACATGAGTTATAAGTTGACATAAATTTCCAGAAAATTGTAGAAGCAACTAGCACTAGAATGAATCTATTGCAACAAATAAGAAATGCACTACATGGCACACGCAAGTACTAATTTCAAAACACCATTTCATACTATGAATTGTAAAATTTCCAATCACCATATTGTACTACGACGGGCCATCGGATATGTCCATAACTAAGATACCCTAGTATGAA
Organism: Lotus japonicus; assembly: GCF_012489685.1. Lineage (NCBI taxonomy): Eukaryota > Viridiplantae > Streptophyta > Magnoliopsida > Fabales > Fabaceae > Lotus > Lotus japonicus. The sequence goes on along the minus strand of NC_080045.1, from coordinate 53,174,686 downwards.
GAATTCCGTGAACTCTGGTTAGATTTAAATTTATTGCTCAGAATTCCTTGTATGCTTCACTGCTCAGAATTCTTTGCACGCTTCGCTTCTGCTCTATGATCATAATATTCTACTACTGCAGCTCCAGCTAATGCTGCCAGTGTAAGAGCCTGTGCATGTAACCTGAAATGAAATAGTTCATAAAAGATTAGCAAGAAGCTAGCATAAGCTTGATGATTTGCAGGGTGTCCCAAAGCAAATTCAAAGAAAAAGGTCACTGTGCTGAGAAGTAAAGTTCAAAGTTCAAACCCCCACAACTTAACACATAAAACTACTGCAGTTCAGCATGCAAACATTGAGGATACTTCCTCTCCTAGTTATCAGTTATTTGGGTTGAATTGTGGTTGCTATTCAAGTGATGATGCAGAGAAAGCAATAAAAAAGGGACATCAGAGTTGTTTGTTGATTCCATCCTTGAGAGTTAAGCAATGGCCGAATGAAAAGCATATTTTTATATCACAAGGGATCAAGGACCATAAGAAAAGGAAAACAGAAAACATAAACCTACAGAAGAAAGGAGTTAATCACCAAACACTACAAGTCTACTACAGGATTGTTTCGAGACAATAAAAACTCAGATCAATCCATGTCCCACACACCAATCATCAATTGAACTTTTCCATTGAAATCTGAGAAATGGAAGCAAAAGGGTGTATTTCCATTCTCCTAGTTGATTTTCATCATTAACTTTACAGAAAAAATGGAATTAACATCACAGTACAAAAGAAAGGGAAATGGCCAATATAAGCAGATTTCAAGAAACCTAAACAGAAGCAAGCACAAATGTATCTCGGAAACACGGTCTAACATAAATACTAGTTTTGAAGCTAATGATGAAAATTTAGATCCAAAACACAATTTCATCGATTTTGAGATTGCCCAAGTTTACACATCTTAAGAGTCGAAAAGTGAAAACTACAACCAACCGCCTCAGTGAACCAAACCATCATTGCAAGTCATGGAACAATAACATCAACAGATTACACCCCATGACTTACAATATGAACACAAAACCATATAAAAGTTGTAAAACACAACCCTTCTTCAGCAACAAAAATATTTGATAACCAGTTCAGCCATCACATTTACACATCCAAATAAAGTATTGGTTAATTTATTCCATTCCACTATAAAAATATCCAAACAATAAAAAAAAAACATTTATTCCATCACATCCCATTCCATTATGTTACATTACATCAATCCAAACCTAGCCCAATTGACAAAATATCATTTAAAAACATCAGGAATTGAAACAAACCTGGCGTGAATGATCTTAACACTGGTTTTCATGTTGGGTCGAGACCAATTGTACGCAATTGAACCCGTAATACCACTAAGCCATAAACACCCTGATCGCAAAAACCACAGAGATCGAACACAAATCAATAACCTAATTTAAAAAAAATGTATAAACCACGAAAAAATAAAGAAATTGAGAAATTTACCGACAGTACGGAGCTTGTGGTCGACGACCCATTTCCTGATAGTTTCGACTTGGGTCTTAGCTTCCGCCATTGTAGCGAGGGGAAGAGAGAAGGTGAAGGGTAACGATATTTCAGAGAGAAGGTGAAACGAAAGAATGGGAAGGGAACACAGGGTGTGAGAGAGAGAGGTTCACGGTTTATATAATTGTGGTTTGGAGAGAAAGAGAAATAGGAATCAATTTGGACTCTGTAAACTTGCGAGGTGTGTGGCGGCGAAATAAGGAGCGTGTTGCACATGATTTTTATTAGGAGAAGAGAAATTATATTCTTTTTTTAAAATCGAAATTATATTCAATTAGGATTGAATTTTTTTTTGAAAGAGGATTGAATTATGTGGATTTACTTTACTTTATGAATCCTTCAAAAAAAAATTATTTTATGATAATAATAATAGAGGGTTTAATTTAAAAATTAAACATATTTTTCATTATTTAAGAATTTACTTGATAGCTCATTATTTTTTGAAGGATGGAAATCATGATTATTATATTTTTAATTGCATGTTGTATTAGAGTATATATAATAATTAACGAGTGATTAGTTCAAGTGATGCATATTTATTTTCTCTTAAATAGATCTTAAATTTCAGCTTTATGAATGAAAAAATCTGCTAAGAGAGTTAATATTAATATCACTTTGATGGGTTTTCCAGGCTGAAACATTACCTCTGTGAGGATATTTGTAAGAAAAAAAAAGTATATGTAATAGTTTTAGGAAAGAGGGGAAAAGGATGAAAAATTGATTGGAGTGAATATTAATATTATTAGGGGAGTTGAGGAAGAAAATTTGAGTTTTGTTCAAACAATCAAATATTGTACTCCCTCCGTTTCTATTTATAAGAATCAAACTAATATTTTACGCCCCTTAAAAAAGGGTTGGTAGTATTAAATTTATTCAAATTTATCTCAACTTTCCAAAACTACCCCAACTTATTTTTTTTAATTTTTATTTATCATTAATGAGTTGCATAGTAGAAAGAAAGATAAATCTCTATTAAATGAGGGTATTGTTGCCAAAAAATAATTAATACATCTTGAAATTTGAATTGATTCTTATAAAAAAGACCAAACTACACCTTTTATTTGGTTCTTATAAATAAAAACGAAAGAAGTAGTACTTTTAAATTGTATTGATATATCATAACTCTTATCAATTTGGGGACATATTTGTGGCTTTGTGCGCTGTCTCCACTTTTGATGCCCACCGCATTAGTAAAACCATTGTTTTGATCCTGGTTTGGAAAAGGGAAACCACCAAGGAAAGAGCATTATAATATTATAGCCCCTGGGAGAAAAAAAAATGACAAGTGACGACAATTTTCATGTAGTTTTTAATTGTAATCGCTTTTGACCTAATATCTTATTTTTATCAGGTTTCATATGTGACTTCTAAGGTCAACTATTGTCTACATTGTATACATACAAGTATGATGCATGTATAACTTGAGTTATGATAGGTTCACACTTCAGTTTTTCTTACAATTCATTTTCGCTTAGTTTTTTCTTTATGTCTCTTTATACTGCTATTTACATCACCTGTCATATCATTAATTCACTTATCATATTATTCATTTCTTTCTTTCAATTTTCTATATATCTCAAAATATATGAAGTGGAGAAGTGTGAACAGATCGAACTTAATTCGTATGGCTATAAGTCTGCTTCATCACTTAGGCAACTTATAAGACACTTCATTCGTTAGCCGACTTAAAGGCCACTCAATCAATTTGCTAACTCAAAGACCACTAGTTAGTATAGTTTGCTGACTTTAAGGTCGATCCACAAGTTGATCAGCTTTGAGCCACATAACGAATTTGCTAACCTTTGAAGTCATTCTTCATTTTAAGGTAACTAGGTTTATCACAATTTCAAATAACTTAAAATTGTCCATTCGTTTGTCCAAACACATAACAGTAGCACAATAATAAAGCAATGGAAAAACACCTGCAAATATAACAAGTTACAATGACCAATGTATTTTGACTAATGGACACAAAAATGAAAAAATGTCTAAAGGGAGTTTCCCTCCAAAGCAACTTGAGTCAAGCAAAATAAGATGACCAGGAGTCAAGCACCAAACCACTAACTAAAAGTCAAACAATGGCACCAGCTAAAAGCTAAGAACCATAATACAAGTAAAAGAAGGATTGCATGAACAAAAGGGAATCAACGAAGGTTTCATCGCTTCTCTACAATTCAAAGCCTCGAGGGATGCAATTATGCAAACCATTATGGTTCGTCACCATAGTCAGTCATACTTGTGGTGTAGATCAGTGTTGAGTGTTGAGTTTTGCACATAATTTTAAGGCTTTTGCGCCACTTCTTGATTCAAAAACTTTGGAGTTGTGTCCCTTATGGATTTCTTGCCCTGTGGGATATTAAAATACTAATGGATCCCGTGAAATTGGTCAAGTCAGACCCATCTAGATCTTAGTCGGTAGTGCACACGCTGTTATGAGTCAGTCACCGATGGGAAGTAATGTCCAAACTCACTTCCTCTTTACCTCATCAATAGGGTCGGCCAAATCTCTTTTCCCCTCGTAAATGTAATTGTTTATTTTCTTCTCCTCGTAAACACAGTTAATGGAGTTGCTTGATTCCCTCACATTGTTTAATGTAATTTTTTTTGTGCTCTCCACACTTTAATTATATTAATGAGATACCTTAATCATAAAAGCGACTTCTCCATGCCTAGTGAGATATGTTCATCTAAGAGTTTATGTTTGATGATATAGATCATGCCAATAAGTTTTGTTATTTTTTTCTTATGATAGATCCAAAACCAATTTATTCTATCATTCAAAATAACATTGAAATTAAGTTTTGTTATAACTGCAATTAGTTTTCAAGAAAGAAAAATGAGTACAGAAAGATAATTCATACTAAAAAAGAACACTAAGATCTAAGGGCCCATTTGGTGACTAGGACAGGATAGGATATGATAGGATAATAATCATATCCTGTTCAGTGGCGGATCCAGGACCCCGAGTCAGGGGGTTCAAATTTTTCAAATAAGCACATCGATAAAAATATAATTAAAAATAACTGTAATATGTTAATACATCAACATAAGATACCAATACCATAATCATAATTAACTTCAACATAAAGTGGTTGCAGGGACGGAGGCAGAAATTTCTAAAGGGGGACTAAGATCTAAATGAATATGATTTGTGAAAATAATTCAATTCTCATCAAATAAAGAATGTGCCAAAAAAAAAACATAGATATTTTAGTGATAACAAAAAATAGTTTGAGTGCAAGAGATATTTTATATAAAAATAAGAATTATAAGATCATTAACAATTTTTCTTGGCAAACAAAACCAACAACTATATTTGATCATTAACAATTTGAATCTGTTCTGCTAGATTATACTGCAATCTCATTCATAGCTGAGCATATTTGTTCAAATATCCATCAATGATTTACACTAAGACTTTTAGGAAAGGAAAGCATTGTGTAACCAAGTTTTGGATGTATTAATGAATTCAAATGCTGAGTTTAGACCCTCCTTGGGTTTGAAACGTTTCCTGTTAAGGCTAGCCACGCCGTGGCGAAGTTTGTATGCAACAAAACCTTCTTCATCTCCTTCATCTTGTAACATTTGAAATTCTCTTCTCCATGTTTCCATCTGTTCATCAAAATGTCTTAGTTGTTCTGCAACAAACAGTATATTATTGTAGTTTCTTGCAGTAAAATCTCTACCAAAACTCTCTACAACTCCTTCACATTTTATCATTTCAACCCGAAAGCCTTTACTCATGAACAATTTATCCAGCCATTGCTGTGTAATGGCATTGATCTCTATGTCACTCTCAGCTAACCAGGCAGGCAACTCTTCCACAAAAAAAGATCCCTTCATTGTCCAGAAAGCTATATTTCACTGGTGCCTTTCATCAAACAATTGGTGTGCCCAATTTCATTATGCCCCTTTTCTGCCAATGTCAAACATAATGAAGAGAATGATAACCTTAGCTGCAACATTATGATAATTAAAGGATATAACAAGTGGGAAGAAAACATGAATAAAAAGAGAAAACTCATTCAGGCATTTTGTCATACAGTTTACAGACACCAAAATTTCAATGATGATATGAAGAAAGAAACCTATCATTCTTACCCATCCCCCTCCCTCACTTTCTTACCCAAAAGTTGCTCGCCACTCATTTTATGCCTCTAAATCCCAATCAATCTGAACACTATCAATCTAATTTCTAAACCATTCAAACGATTGAAAAGAACATTGCACAAAACACAACTGTAAACCCATTACCTTGACTCCTTGAGTGCAGATTCCCAACACTGGCAACGCAGAGCACTAAGAGTGGCCTTCTCGTGAGATACAGAGATTGAGAGGCGCGCGGCGGTGGTGGCGTAGCGTGGTGGTGGACTGGTGGCCGGTGGTGCGCCGTGCTCGACTGCTCATGCGTGTGCTTGTTGACGGCCAGACCTACACACCTAGTGAGAGAAAGACTGGGTGAGGGGCATGAGTCTGTGAGTGTGTGAGAGAGGTGTAAGTGGGGTCATGGGTGCAAATTGAAATTCTCAGGGGGTTCAAAAAAGAAATAATACAAGGGGGTAAGTAGAAATTTTTCTTTTTTCAGGGGGTTCAACTGAACCCCCTCACTGCTATGTGGGTCCGCCCCTGATCCTGTTGTTATCTGTTGTTTGTTGCGCCAGCAGGATATGATAACACTATCCTGTCTCCTATCATATCCTGTCAATTATGTGTAAAAGTTATCCTGAGGGTGGAGCTAGGATAGAGTAGGATAGGATACCAGTTATATATTTTCTTTCAGTATCCTAACTCCAAATTAACTTATTTTAATATTATATAATTTATAATAATATTAATTAATAAATATAAAAATATTAATTTAAATAAAATAATAAATAAATAAAATTATTATTCATAAATAGTAAAATAGACTACTCACTTACAAATATTGATTTATTAATAACTAGTACTTTTTACCCGTGCGATGCACGGGGATATTCATTTTTGGATTTTTTTTGTGTGTTTTTTTGTTAAATATTTTTTTATTTAAATATATTTTATTGATTAAAATATTTAAAAAAATTAGACTATGAATTCTTATCTTTTCTTTTTATTAGATTTTTGTTTCTGTTTTTTTGTGTTACTTTGTTTTTATCTTTTGACTTGTTGTTTTAAATAGTAGATTAATATTATTTTTTGTCTTTATTGATTAGTTTATCTCAGCTAGTTGAAGTAATATTGATGAGCTAAGAATATGTGGTTTATTTTTTGCAATTGCCATTATTTCATTAAGAATAAAACTGAGAGTGTATTATTTCCTATTTTTCCGGAAAAATGTCTCTTTCACATTACGTTGCGAAATACTTATTTGTAAACTACATTTGAAGTACTATGAGAATTATTGTTATCTCCATCACAAATGAGGATTTTTAATTCTTTACAATGGGTGACTCTAGAGAGCGCTACGTATAACTGACCATGAGAAAACACCGGTTTTGACAAATATAACCCCACCCTTTTTTGAGACTATCCTTGACTTTTGTTTATTGTCATGGCAAAAGAAAGTGCTATAGGGAATTGTCTCCTTTGAAATTTGAAAGGAATTCTCCTATCTGATGCGGTTAATGTTAATCTTGGTATGGTCACCATTTCTCCGGCATTTATTCTCGATATAATCTTTCCTTCCAAAACATATTTGCCCATTTCTCACATGCCAACAAATGTTGCATAAAAAATTGAAAAGTGAAAGTTATAGTTGTTCACATGTTTCAAAAGGAACCAACAATTTCTTGTAAAATTGGCGAAGCTCACACCATCCAAGAATTAGGTAAGCCTTGTTGCCTACCACAGTAAAGGAAACCTCTTTGGTAACACCCAATGGGCCAGTAAGGAGCAAATCTCCATCATCCGAGAGTTGTAAATATTGCACCACATATTCATCAATCTTACCGTAGTGCTGAATCAAGTATATAAGAGTCAAAATGAAAACATATAAGAGAGAGTAAAACAATAGAGAAACACAATGGACCATTACCTGTGACTTAGTGTGCAAAACCGCAAATGCAAGGGAGGAACAGAGTGAGACATGACAGAATATGAACCCATGGAGTTAGTCATGACAAAATATTAGCTTTTGTTTTGATGTCTATGCACATACTATTGTACCTATATATAGAGCTCAAGAGTGTGGATTCTAACTTCAAAGAACACTAATTTATCACATAATGAAATTTAAATAACCATTAACTTCTAAATTTATGTTTTAAAAAAATTGCAACATACAGTTAATATATTTTTTTGTCAATCTATTTTTCCTAGGAAGGTGGATCATTCTTATTTTCCTTTTAAGTTTTTTTTTAGTTGTGTACTTGGTGGTTAATTGACATCAGTTTCATTTTTAATAGGCTTAATTGTGTTTAATATTCAATTGCAAGCTTCCCTAAAATCCCATTGGCATTCTAATGGTGTTTAATATTCAATTGCAGGCTTCACTAAAATCCCCTTGGGATTCCATCACTTTGTAACTCCCGTAACAATATTTCTTAAAAATATTAATTTAGTAATTTATGTACCTTTATTGTTCAATTGTAATCTTCACTAAAATCCTATTGGGATTCTATGACTCTGCTATAACTTCCCTATGTTTTAATTTAATGAAATCATTTTTTCAAAAAAATTTTTTAATGAAATCATTTGGACATTAATTTATAGCAGTTACAATTTTTTGTAATATTTTTCGAACAGTCTTAATGGTGTTACATAGCCTTTAGCTATTTTACTTGACAATTGTTAATTTTTTTTAAGCTCCAAACAAAATTATTATTATGCTACTTAATTGAGCACATACACATTGGAACCAAGAAACTAAACCTATGTACTATACGCCAGATAAATTATGCCATTTTTAAGAATTTATACATTTGGATTTGTCCCTTATGTTTGTTCTACTCATAATTTCATCCCTAATCTTTCGTCCATTCTTGTTCTGTTTTATGGATTGTGATTGATTAAGGTAGATCAATCATATTAAAGCCATAAATTAAAATTGTTTGTGCTTATGAGATACGGAATCTGGATATTAATATAGGAACCAAGAAAATTAGATTTAAAATAGTTAATTTCATTCCTTGGTGATTTTTAAGATATCCATCACACTCTTCATCTGGCCATGAAATGAGAAGTGATGACAACCTAAATAAGAAAGAGCACATATTCAGTGATCAACCTATCAGCCAAGTACGTGTATTCAAGGAGCTTTCCCCAAAAATCCGTTGGTCCAGATTCATGTTCCATAATATACACGAAAGTAGCAATTACTCCAGGAATGCTAACATACTTGTAGGGAAATTTGGGATAAATTTTTCTGCATGGGGCAAGCAACTAACACGAAACACTATTCAAGACGGAATAAAAATGTCACATTTAAGTCTTATAGTCTTAGCTTAAGAAGACAATAAAATACATGACAAATGTTACATAATAAAAGACCGGCAAACCGACTATAGATCTTATATTGTATACTATTGACTATTGAGCTAATCAGCTTTTACTTTCCCGCAACCTATTATTCGTTCTCCCCACATCAGAGTTGTGTAGCTAATAATCCGTAAAAGGGAAAAAAACTGCAAATTTCATGGTACAGTTTCATAATACAAACACTACTACCCATTGGAAATCAAATATCAAATTACAAAACGGATTAAGCTACATGTCTGATGCACCCTCATGTCTAGCAATCTTATCAAGGGCTGGATCAAAAGCCAAACTATTATCCAGCAAATTAGAAGCATCAACTGCTTCACTTTTATTGAGAGGCTTCTGCACAAAATTATAGTAGAAGAACTTAAAAGCCTCACCAAGCGAAATCTCATACTAAAGTACATACATCCACCACAATAATAGAAAATGGAAATCAAAATAAAAAAATAGATGAATCTAATACCTCCTTTTTGAAAGGTTATTCCCTAGGATGGAGAGAGCACACAGATCAGCTTCAAAGGTTTCATAGTTTCCAAATTCTGCCTCTTCTTACTGCATAATCTACTAAGTTCTATAGCTGCCTAAGTTTTCAAGCTTCTGTATCACCGATCAAAGCATAGTCTATTAATAATGCATTTGGAAAAGAAGATGAAGTTAGCAAATCAGTACAACGTACTTTAATGTTATTTGACTTATTTCAATAGCAAAGAAATATACTTTTCTAAGTAAAACCAACAAATTGTTATGACAAAAATAAAGGAAACAAAGTACAGAAAGGTAAGACATTGGTACTTAAATATAAGAAATGAATAAAGAAAACTATCAAAGATCATTGTGAAAAGGTGTGACTGCTGAATGAGGAAGGGGAAGGGGAAGAGGAATAAATACCCATGCTTAATTTGAGAGTTGTGCACAGTGAATTATTAAATGACAAAGTTGCCCTCAAGGTATCAAAAACATATATTATAGATATGAATCACAAATAAAGAGAAGTGGGAGAAATCAGTGAGCCAAAGTCAAAATGCAGAAAAAGGTGCAGAGAAGAAGAAATGGGAAAGAGGATTGTATGCCTTCCTTTGCTTCTCTAATAAAACTATTTATGAGAACATAAAGAAACTATAATCAAAACTTTGGAACACAGCCCTCACTTCAAAAACGTCAAAGAATAGTGAAAAAGTAACACAGAAGTAGAAATAGGAAAAGAAAAATATCATTAACAACATAAATGGAAAGAAAGTAATCCAGAGAAATATTTTTTATATGACTAAAACAACGGTGAGGCCAAGTCTCTAGCTTTATCACACACCCTGCATGTCAAATTCCATGATCTCTAATACTTCAATAGGGTATTTGACTGCTCATTGTTTATTAGCAATGGCCCAGTGATGGATCAATCCAATTAATAAATCAAAATTAAAGCACTTGTAATCATCACCTTAGAGATTTCTGCATAGCAGGATAATGAGTTCAGGATGGTTGTCAATAATCCACACTTTGGAAGGAACAAAGAGGTCATCTATGGATGTAATTAGTCAAAGTTGAAGTTCTTCTGCTATGGCTTCTCCTACAGACTACTCTACTCCATATGTTGCAGCAGCATCAACATCCTTGTAACCCTGCTTGGTATATAAGAAGTTATATAATATGTTTAATTCCTCCTTGTTAGTGACTTGAATACAAATGGCGTGTGAAATTATAATAGGACCAATAGGGAAAAACAGCCAACGTCATATATCTCTGGGCATAGGCAGCCCAAAATGTTGGGCAAAGAAGGTAAGCAAAAACTAAATCAAGAGACAGTAGAGAGAGTGCATGTTACCTAGCCTCATTAGTTGAATTCGTTTTGTTGAAGAGTGTAGACTTTGAAATTGAAAGAAACTTAGAAAAAACATGGGAACTGAGGTTTCTAAGGACAGTTTTTGCATTCACTACTTGATGGTTTTCTTTGTAAAAGGTCCCAACATAATAAAGCAGTGTATTTTGATGCTTAGAAAAACAAACAGAAATAAAATTTTAAATTAAAATATCAGAGGGAAAATGCAGCTTACCTCTGGTCATGGACCCCGAAGGAGCTTCCCCTCATTTTAAACCCCAAAATCTGTGAACAAAGACAGAAACCAAAGGGAGATGTGCAGATTTAATTTACAGACAAATGACAACAACAAAAAAACACAACATTTATTGTTAAGCACGGAAAAACAGTCGTATCCTTCGTGCGAAACAGATTTCATAGGTGGTCATAACCAAATCACAAACTGATGAAGAAAATACCCCTTAGCTTAGATCTAATTGTACCTGATCAATGTTCTCACAAAAAATCCAAACAACACACCTCGTTGTTTGTACCATCGATCTCTTAGCCTGAGGAAACTTCCTGCACAAACAATGAGAAATCACTGACAACTATTTCGTTTCAGGTTTTTAGTTCTGTAAAGATTCATATGTAAATTCTGCGAAATCATGTTACCTTGGCTCGATAGCATCTAGTAGCAGTGAGGTAATTTCAACACAATACCTGAAATAGCAAAGTCTAAAAGAAAGAAACAGACACTAACTTGATTATACTTAATGGAAAGAAGATTAAGTTTGCGATTGATGCCCATCAAGGTTTTAATAAAGGTTCAAGGAATTTCCCCCCCAATTCAGTCATGGTTCTTACACATTCATGATATGCCTTGGCTATATCATCTTCCTGCAGATGGTTTTCCCATGTCAATTTCTTCAATGCATAATCCAATGGGTTTGTTTCCTAAAAAAAAATTAAATCATTAAGTCTGAATACTTGTACTCACCGAAAACCCAAAAACTCCAATGAAGATCACAAAGGATTCACCGATGTTCATATGAGATTCCAACCCTAGCCACTGCATTGAGCCAATGAGCCCATCAGACTCGTCTAAAAAAGAGGAAAGATCATATTAGGAAATAAGAACCTAACTCAAGATGTAAATAATTCGAAGTTGAGCACAAAGTTCATATTAGGGAATAAAATTGCGAGTTTGAAGGGAATGAAAAAACACCAATCTTTCGTTGATTACAATGAAAACTTAGGGTTCAAAAACCTGAATCCGCTGTCGGAAGAGCCGCAGATCCCCTTGGATCCATCTCCTTCACGCTGCTGGTTGCAAAACGACTGTGAAGGTGTTTGAGACCATGGATGAGGCACCACAAAGATGGCTCCTTTGACAACCGATCGAAGGAAAACGGAAGACATAAAAGGGAAAACGTGCGACGCGATTAAAATTGTTGGAAGAATGAAAACGGATGAAAACGGAGAAACGAAAACGCCAGTGAAATACAGAAGGAAATAAAGATTGCTGGAAGATTTCAACGGTCAAGATTTGATCCATGACTAATAACTTATTGGGAATCAACGGCTGAGATTCAATCCAAGTGAAATAAAATGCATTTTTACTAAAATATCCATGGTCAAGCTTCATAGTCTTTGAAATTATTTGTTGATTGACAGATTTACCCCCAAGGTTGCAAAAACTCTTCCTTTATAGAGTTTATAGATAGATAATAGACTAATTTAATATTTTCATCTCCTATTATTTAAAAATTATTTATCTACTTATATAATAATTTAAATATAAAGCATTTTTGAAATAATAATATTTTTAATTTAGTTAATTTTTATTGTTTATCACGTGTCACAACTAAGTGAAAAACATTGATTACAAATATTGATTTTTTAATACTAATAGATTATTTTTTTTATTTTCATCTCCTATTATTTAAAACTACTTGTCTACTTATATAATAATTTATAATTCAAATATAAAGTACTTTTGAAATAATAATATTCTTAATTTAGTTAACTTTTATTGTTAATTATCACGTGTCACAACTATGTGAAAACCAATCGGCTAACTGCATAATTTTATTTAAAATATAGGGTATCTTCAAAACAATAAAATAGGCTAATTAATAAAATATAAATTAATTTTATTTATTTTAAAATATAGACTCATTCATGAAAATGTAAAGAAATTAAATTTAATAGAAGGATCAATTTTAAATGTATTTTTTATTTAAATATAAATCCGATACATTTTTCCTTATCATATCCTGTCCTTATCATGTGCACCTCAAACATAGGATATGATAAGAGTCTATCATGCTCTTATCCTATCATGTTGATATCCTATTCACATATCATATCCTATCATATCCTATCCTGACTACCAAACGGATCCTAAAGCTAAAAAAAAACCTAAGAACAACACAATAAAATTCAACGTCGATGGCTCGGTTTGGGCCTCCGGTGAAGCGGCATGTGGTGGGGTGCTTCGGGATAGTGCAGGTAATTGGATCCAAGGATTTTCTCGTCGGCTAGGCACGTCAAATCCTCTTTTGGCTGAGCTATGGGCCATTCGAACGGCGTTGGAGGTCATTGGTAAGAAGCCATGCCCTAAGGTTATCACTGAGAGTGACTCTGCCGAAGCTCTTAAGGCTCTTACCTCTTCTGGCACGTTGATCAACCCATACTTGGAGATGGTTGGGTCTATTCGGAGGGCAATACCACGTCAGGTGGAGGTTCGGTTCCATCATGTCCTCAGGGAAGCTAATTCTGTAGCGGATAGTTTAGCTAGTTCTGCACATGTATTTGGGTTTGAGACTCAGTTGTTGCAGTTTCCTTTGGCGGAATGTCGTCCTCTCTTGTCCCAGGATGCCGACGAGGCTTTAGCCTCTCTTCGTGCTCCTGTAGTTTAGCGTTTTTTCGCCTTCGGGGCCTTGCCCCACCATGTTACCAGAAAAAAAAGAGGCAATAGTTAATTTTTTGAGTAATTTTCATTTAACGGAAAACCATTCATTTTATATCTAATCCTAGTTCCCTAGAATATTATAGTACCTACAAGTACAATCTAATAAGAGGCTGAAATTAAAAATAATCTGATTTTAGATTTTTTTATAAAGTAAATTTTTAAATATTTTTTATTATTCAATAGATTAAAAATGTGATTTTTTTTCTCAAGAAAAAAGCTTAAACAAACACTCTAAAAATAAAAATAAGAACATTTTTTCCTAAAATAAAAAATAAGATAAACATATGAAAAGTTCATAGAGCAATGAACGGCTAAGATGCGATCGTAGCTCTGGCCGTACACGTGTAGCGCATAATATTTAAGCAGTTAGTTTGCGTGACCATCTTATTCTTCTCTCGTACACGTACTCACCTCAGTGCTTCTTCCAGAACCATCGTTTTCCATTCTTCGCATCTCTCACTCTCTTCTCAATTCTCATCTTCTTCACAGGTACCAATTCCCTCTCACAATCCTCAATTTCTCTATCGCTGCAAATTTTCTCAGTCACATGTTCGTTTCTTTCATCTGAATTTTTCATTCACTTTCTTCTCATAATTCCCAGTAGATAGGGTTTGATTCTGGTATTGCCACTTTGCCGTTTCTTCATTCTCGAAATTTCTACCAACTTCGATCGATCGAGCAATATTCCATAGATTTAAGCTTTAATTCTCAGGGATTGATGTGAATCTGAAATTATCATGTTCAATTAATAAGGGATTTAACATTTGAAGAAGCTAAATCTAATGGCATTAGGATTCTACTGCAACTAGAACTGAAAATACTAATTGAAAAAATTAACCATACCAGAATCACCAAGTAAATAGGAGCATAATCCTGATACTTAATGGCTTGTATGTATTTTCTTTTTTTACTATAGCAGATTTGTCGTATCAGTCACGCTTCATATCATTTTAAATTTCCCGTGTGTGAGGAAAAATCATATGATTGTTGTAGTAATTTTTCCAAGGCGTGACTTCTTCAAATTCTGTATGTTTCCATTGTTATATGTTAGCTGAATTGATTCAATAATTTGCAGTATGTGTGGGGATTCATGTTGAAACAGTGTTTAAGTGTGTAATTGATTTTTTCAACCGTGCTTCAGGAAAGAAAATGAGCAGCCGGTCAAGCCGAACAATTTATGTTGGCAACCTCCCTGGCGATATTCGCTTGAGAGAAGTAGAGGATATTTTCTACAAGGTACTTGTATAGTTGTATTTAATGCATATTATTATATGTATTGTAGCATTGGATGTGTTATGGTTTGATTACCAACATAATTATGTTAGAGAAATGCAGTAAAGAAGAATCCTTGTTGTTCTCTATCAATTATTACTTGCCATTTTATCTTGTCGTTTACTTTCATTGTAATGCGATAGTAGTCGAAATTGGGATTATGACCTAAATCGGGGAGGGGGTTGTAATTTGTTAATAGCTAAACTGCAACTAAATCACAAGATTTAGCAGCTTTTGATATTTACACGCAATATGTACACACACACACACACACAAGTTCTTATATGCATCTAAAATTGCATAAATAACCAACATTCATAGGAATGTCGTACATAGTCATAAAGGGTCATAAAACATAACTCGTAATTCATAGGAATGTCATACATAAGTCATAAAGTACTAAATGGGAATACCATTAAAACTTAAACATCAAGTTCTCATCAAAGCATAAAACTTAATATCCAACTTAAGTTAGGAAATTTTCCACATTAAAATCATCAGGACCCTCCATTAGATCCTCATCATCAGGTCCATCAACTTCATCAGTAAAGTTAAGCTCAGCCGTCGCCACCATCGTTGGCGGTGGCTGTCGTCACTCCCTGCAGAGCCCCTTGGTTGAAGTCGCCTCTAGTTTTAGAGGTGAGACGTGAGTGACTCGTAATGTCGTATGAGAAGCTTTGTGTTGCAAACCCATAAAAATTACGGTTTTTCTCACATGGTTCGCAAACAAACGGGTCAAAACTCGTGAAATTCCGGATCTGCCTAAGTTGCATAATGTCCCTCAATCCTGATTTTAGTCTGTTTAGTGATTTTGGGGCGATTTAGCAAGAAAGAGATTTAAACCGCCCCGGGTTTGCAGATCTCAAAATCATGCGATTTAGTGATATAAATTGCAATTTTGACTACCAATATCCACCCACATTTTTTTTATAAATATAGTTGTAGGTTAGCAGGCCTGGATTTTTGTTTCACTAATTGATTTCTTCTTTGTCTAATTGCAGTTTGGTCCTATTGTTGACATTGATTTGAAGATTCCTCCAAGACCACCAGGTTATGCTTTTGTTCAGGTATGTCCTGATTACATTTTGCGAGGACATGAAGAAGCGTTTATCAGTCATCACATGCATTTTAGGTCCCTTCTTCTGTCTTATATTTATCAAATGTTATATTGCAGTTTGAGGATGCTCGTGATGCTGAAGATGCAATCTACTATCGAGATGGTTACGATTTTGATGGTTTTCGGTTACGAGTTAGTAAACTTACCCTCCTTGCTCTTTTGTCCTTTTGGTCTCTATGGGACTCACTATCTAATTTCCTCATAAACTTTTGGTCATTGCTTATTACTGTAGGTTGAACTTGCACATGGGGGACGGGGTTCTTCATCATCAGTAGACCGTTACAGTAGTTATAGTGGTGGCAGCAGTAGCCGTGGAGCTTCCAGGCGTTCTGACTATCGTGGTAAGCATTGTTTCCAATTATTAGTTTTTTTAGCTTGATATCATTATACCGTAATTTATTCTTATTTGTTTGTCTTATTTTATATTTATACATCACAAAAGAAAGTTTTCACTGACCCTATTTTGTTCTGTTTGTAGTTCTGGTGACTGGATTACCTCCTTCCGCCTCATGGCAAGACCTGAAAGTATGAATTGCTTCATTCTTTTTACTACCTGAAAGTATGATGTTAAAATTATTGTATTGGTTGAAAATTAATGAACAATATTGTCTGATTATGAGTTTTAAATGACTAGGATCACATGCGTAAAGCTGGTGATGTGTGTTTCTCTCAAGTTTTCCGTGAGCGTGGAGGTAAGTGGATTGAGATATAATTAGGCATAATTTTTATTTGATTGCAAAATGCTTAGTGCTGAGGGTACTTGAGTTAGGCAGTTGCGCTCTTCAGCCCTTGTATTAACGGAGATTCGGAGAATGAAAAAATAATACTACCCAAGAATGAGGAAAGCTTTTATTCCTTTGAGCTCCTCAACATTGGTTGTCTTTGCATAATTGATAAGCAAGAGTGAGGATATTTTCCTTTGGAAAGTACAGAGGTAGTTGTCTGCCATAATATTATGATGCGGTGTCGTCAAGAGATATTTCCTTGAAATTAAGATGGCTTTTGTGTTTTTGAGTTTCTTAAGAAGTTGCTGAGATTGATGTGTGGATGGGCTATGGTAAGGGCTAAGTAGAAAAAGAAAATTCAAGACTAAACACAGGTTTGATTTAGATTTATTTTCTACACAAAAGTAGGTTTAATCTAAAAGTTCTCTTTGCTTCATTTTGATGATAAAAAATTTTGTGACCACAATATAAGCTAATCCAAGTATGTGTTGAAGTGCTTATTTAGTTATTTTGGTAGTTGTTTTTCATCTTTTCTGTTAATTCCAAATGAAATTGATATGGGTGAATTACTTATTCTGGAAAACTCTTAAGATTTTTGAACTGATTTACTTGTTAAATTTTTCTCTCATAGTTCTTATACAATGGTATAATTTGTATGTAGGCATGACTGGGATAGTAGACTACACCAATTATGATGATATGAGATATGCCGTAAGTATTGTAAACCTGTAATTTTGTACTTACTTGCCTGGCCATATTAAACTGGATTTCACTATGACTGCTATTCTGACTAATGTTCTGCCTCAATAATTTGGTATTGTTTTACAGTTAAGGAAACTTGATGACTCAGAATTTCGAAATGCCTTCTCTCGAGCGTACATACGGGTGAGTGATACATTTGGCTACATTTTGCTTTCTCTTTATGTACTTGCTTTCCTTACCATATCTCTCTGGTTGGTCCAGGTGAGGGAATATGATCGGGATTATTCTAGAAGCCCCAGTCGTGACTCTAGGAGAAGCTATTCTCGAAGCATCAGCCGCAGTCCATATTTATCACGAAGTCGAAGCCGAAGTCGTAGCTATAGTGGCAGGAGTATAAGGTTCA
This sequence comes from Lotus japonicus, assembly GCF_012489685.1. Lineage (NCBI taxonomy): Eukaryota > Viridiplantae > Streptophyta > Magnoliopsida > Fabales > Fabaceae > Lotus > Lotus japonicus. Next base: position 53,156,693 of record NC_080045.1, on the reverse strand, counting down.
ATTCGGTTGCTTTGGTGAAGTATGATTTGTTATTGTTTTTTGTAGCATTGATGAATTGAGTGTCCATTTCATTTTCTGCAGTTTGTCTCCAAATGCAAAACACTCTCGACGTTCGTTATCTCTTTCAAGGTCAGTTTTTACCTAATCCTGTTATGTACAATTTACTTTTGACGCTTCTACATAATAGGCCACTTGAACATTACTAAAGTATTTTTAGTGAATAAGAGCATTTTTTTCATTAAAGTAAGCTGTTTTGCTTGCAATATATTTTCTAGGAGCTTTTTCCCAAAGGTGGTATTATGTGGTCTATGTTAGAGGAGGGTTCCTATTGCTTTGGTAGTTGATAACATGATAAAAGGCTTCGGTTCTCTTAGTGACCCTTACACTATTCAACATAACCAGTTCTCTATTACACATGATTGTTCCACTATTGTCAATGTGTGCTTCCTTTGTTTTATCATGAATTCACTACTCCACCATGACTCCTTCTCTGTGTAGTTTAAATTTTGAAAAAAAATTGGGCAAGCAGAATCCTGTTTAAGCATTGAAATTACATATTTGATATCTTCTTAAGGCGTGATGAAAACTTAGTTTGTCATTTGGTCTTAAAGTTATCACATATATTATTGTTACACGAGTAGCAGTGAGACAGTAAGGTATAAGTGTTTGGTACCTAGAATAGCATGTCTTTCCTCTCCACTTCAGGCTCAGATGATGTAAAATTAATCAGATGAACTGACAATTATAATAATTGGCAGCAGAATTCATATTTAGGCATTTCAATTTTGTTCTTTGAACTTCAACCATGTCTCTGCATTTTTTTAAGTCTCTTTGTTTTCCAAACGCGAGCAGTGTTATCAAATATCCGCCATGGCGGATTCTCATGGTGGGTTTTCGTCTTTTCTCCATGGCTGATATCCCGCCATAATCTCTATAGTCCACCATCTGCCATCATTATTTGTCAAATATGGCGGGTTTTTTGCTCTCTTCCATCCGCCAGTAACAACACTACACGCAATGGCTCTATTCCTTTCACATCTCACCTGATTTAGTAGGATTGAGTTTTCAACTGTGTAATTTGCTAGTCAGGAACGGAAATTCTTTGAGTTATCTACTGTTGTAAGGATATAATATCCCTCTATTTCAAATTTATGATTTAATTATGAAAAGCCTTGAATGTTCTTTGTCCATGAGATTGTCTAGATCCACATGGTATTGCATTCAGTTTCCGTCATGGACGTATTGTGCTTTTTATTTGCCATTTCTAGAATATTTTGATACTCCTAGTTGGGTCTGAATTCATATTTGCTTGTCCTTTTCCTTTTTGTGCAAGGTGTAAGGCACATATCATTTCCAATTAATAATTGTCTGAAAGTGAACATATTATTATATGCCATCCACTTTGATTTTTTCACAAAGGCTAATACTGCACCATGGACCTATCAGCATGATTTTCCATGTGGAAAGGTTGAAGGGGCATTGGTAAAGTGGTCCTCGGCTTGGCCACACTAGATACACAATGTTCACTAGGGTTGCCTCTCTTGTTTTTTAGATGTGGCCTTTTGCGGGGATCTGGGAACTGCATGTTAGGATCTTGATGGCATGTGGTGCTCAAACGCCCGCGACTTTGTGGTCTAAGGTAATAATTGTTTTGTTGATGAGCACCTGTGGAACACATTAATGCTATGACTAATGATAATGGTAATGATGTATTGATGAAAGGCATGGTCTGCGATTGTTGTACACTGGATGACAGTTGATGGATGTGTTGCAATCTAAAAGCTGGATCACCATGAACTAAATGCTATTGATTGATTCCAACAAATGCAAATCAGCAGTATTACAGTTCAAAAACTACGACATAACCTGTGCTCTAAGTTCTGGGTCAATCTCATCCTTGTTTTTAGGATTTGTCTTATTGTTCTATATATGGTTGTATCTTCACGATACTTGGTTCAAAGGTATCATGCACTGCTGACAATAGAATTCAATACAGCTTTGTGGTGGATTAATTTTTTGGTTATGAATTTGATGTGGAATATTGGACTCATAGATAAAGTATTTTTGTGGATCATTGTGGATATTGAACTATGTTTTGCTCCTTTAAAAATTTGCAGGTCCCAGTCAAGATCCAGATCTCCAAATTCATCTGTAAGTGCTATCTAAATTGCATTGCTTAAGATTATGTTGGGTAGTGATGGAGGGAAAAAGGCATAGTAGTTTTTTTCTTCTCGACATTTGCATGATTGCCTTTGGATATGGTGTCTGTCTGCCAAGCAATAACAAAGTGGAATCAAGATGTAGTGATTTAAATGTGAAGGATGGTTTATTTTAACATGAAACCATTCTATGATATATTTTTATACCCTTACTTTGTGTGCTATTCAGCCTCGACTTCGTCAGAGTCGCAGTCCAAGCAAAAGTCCAAGGAGTCCGTAACAATCTCATTTGGCTTAAGTATAACTCCTAGCCATTCAAGTTGTCGATTATGGATTTACTATTTCTCTGTTTCAAAAGTTTCTTTATATTCTAATGATAGTTCTGATCGACAGGTGGAATTTGTACGCAGCTGAACTAATAAATCTGGAGACAACTACTGAACATGCATTTCCTGTGCTGCATTTTAATGGCGACTTGAAAATTAGCATATTCAAGACCTGATATAGCTCTGTAGCTCTATCTAGATTTATATTTGAATTCAAAATTGGATTGAAGAAGCCGTGAAACAAACCTATTTGTGCATTTAAATTTGAAGTGGATGGTTCGAAAGAACTGAAGTTACCTATATTATGAACTGCATGGCGGCTGTGTTGCATTCTAACATGCCCTGGGATTTTAGTACTCTAACGGTGATATTGGAGTGGCTAGTTATTATGTTTTAATAAATGCCAAAACTTTTCTATTCCCTTTTTTAATAAACATATATTTGTTGTATTGTGGTTGTCAAAATTATATAGTTGATCAATAGTTTTACTGAATATCGTTGAGAATATAAAAACCTAATCTAAATTATAACTTGTCTGAGTCACTTTTATGAATGAGAAATAATTCTGAAATACTTTAATGTGGAACCAAACTTGTTGTATGTCTATTTAGTTTCATTGGGTTTGAATCATATCAAGGTTGGTTTTCAACCTGTCCTGATCCAGAGATGGGTTGACCATCCTTTAAACAAAAATTTCTATCAGTGACAATAAAGAACACAGTTTTCTATTAAAATTTAAGTATATGCATGTCTGTTTAATTGTGAAAATCCATAACTTGCATAGTTAATTAGTTATACAAGATTTCTTTCTTTCTTGGCAATCCAATATGATACTCCCTCCCTCCATTGTCACCGTTCCTTTATAATTGTTACTAATTTAGTTCCTTTTTAACTTTTACTTTTAGAATATCAAGAGAATATTAATTACGTTTCTTTTAATTATACCCTACATTACAACCGTAACTCAAGTCAGATTAGTCACGCGGGGCTCCTTTCCCCGTGGAGACTGGTGGTCAAAGCACAAAAAAAAATTCTAAATAATGATAGGGAAGTTGATGAGCCAAAATTGTTAAGAGAGATAAAGGATATATCAAGAAGTTAAATACTTGAGTCAAAATCTTAAAGTGATAGGAATAGAGGGAGTATAAAGAGTCAATTGCAATGATTTTTCCCATATATAGATTACAAATCAATGTGGAAACTGAACTACCTGCTTCGATCATAAACGAAGTTGATAGCTGATTTTGTCAAGGATTGAGGTCACTTATGCTATCAAACCAATTATGAATTGGTTAAATGAGGGGATTGTATTGAGAAGTTCAATCTTAGAAAGTATGAAAGTTAGACGTGTTTAGCCCAAGGTAGTTAAAGTTGAGAGTTTACGTAAACTTGTGAAGGGGTAAACTCGACTCATGCGAAATCATGTATTAAAAACACCATAATAATGATGAGCACTCACTAATAACATTGAAAACTAACCAAATCATCCAACAATAGGTTTATAAGAACAAGTTCAAAACATGCATAAAATTACCAAATATCCAAATTTAAGGTTCATGACTACAAATTTGTAGTTTTATATACTATGTAGCAGTTAGCCATTTAGACTTAGTAAATCAGATTTTAGAATATCAAATAACAAGACTCCTGAACACAATAAATCGATTCCTTTGTGCAAATGGGCTCTTTGTACTTGTACGTATCAGAGCAAAGGATTCAAATACACAAAAGACAGGAAGAAGAAACTAATGCAGGCAAGAGGTTGCCCCGGGGAGAGAACTGTTCAGTGATGATGGAGAAACCGTCCGAATGAAGCATGTCAGAGACGAAGGTGGAGCGACACACGCAAGGAAGAACCAGAGAAGGGGTCAAAGTTCCTTTCTTCTCATTCACTAGTGTTTTCACTTGTGTGAGGGAGAAGGGGTCGAAGTTCACAAAAACCTAGTGTCATTTTGAATAAAATGAGTCAAACAAAGTTAAACATTGAAATCAGTGAACTCAATTGTTTAGTCTGTTTGAGTTCACCATAAAATGAGTTTAGGGTCATTTTAACATGATTTCATGACCTAGGCACGCAAAACCAGTCAAGCTTACGAGTTAAAACTCTCAAGTTTGATAACCATGGTTGAACCTTGACCCTTGTGTTCAAAAATATTTCTCAATGTTATAACAGTGCATACTGACTATGGTTGAACCTTGACCCTTGTGTACAAAAATATTTTTCGATGTTATAATAGTGCATACTCCTTCATTATAATTAAAGACGTCCAACATGTTGCGGAGAGACTCACATAATGGTACAACTTTCATATAAATATAATTCATTTTGTGTCATTAATTCACCAACATCATTCAGGTGTGAAAAAAGACAAAGATAGACATAAAATGTTAACTTAGAAACTTCAAAAAGTTTACACTCGAGGATTCAGATCTCATACATCCTCCTACTGGATTAAAGTCGGTTCGGGTCATTTCAGGTTTAGAACCTATAGCCGCTGAAAAACCGACCCAACCCAACTTGACCCTAATGCAACCCTATAAAATTATAATGAATTTCATGAAATGTAAGACCTCGTTTGAGGTGGTTTTAGTTTTATGTTTCGAAATTTTGAAATTCAAAACTAATTTTCAGTTTTATATATTCAGTTTCAGTATTTTGTGGTTTTTAGTTTTAAAAAAATATCATTTGTGAGCCAGTTATGTAAACAAGGTGAAAAGGACTGAGATTTTTCTAAGCAAATATCATTTAATAATTACTTCATTGTAAACAATTAAATTTCATCTTAATATAAATATTTTAGCCCCAAGTTAAAAATAAATAAAAAAGTTTCAATCAAATCAACATAATACCCGATGTATCAAAAAAAAAAAACATAATACAAAATAATAGTATAAAAAGAGAATATATCAACATGGATATCTCCTATGTTATTTGTGAAGAATGTTCTGGTTGCGAAAGCTTGACACTACTTAACTCGCAGAAAGTCATTACTTGCGCAAGAATCTAAACTTTTCAAAACACATTTTCTTTTTTTCTGCATCGGAAAATAAAACACATTTTCTTAGGAGACAATTTTTTTTGGATTGAAAATATTGGCTGAAAAAATTCGGAGTTACCGAGTTTATCTCTAGATTTTCATCTAGGGATTACGGACTACCTAATTACTTTGAAAACCGTCCTGATTTTATAACATCCACCAGACAAACCATTATTTTGAAAACCATCGTTAAATTACAAATATTTCGAGGTATGGCAGTTCTCATGACAGTTCCATACCTTGCTCGTTTCTTGCACAACAATTTACAAAATCACTCTCAACATGGGGTAGAGGTAAAGCATTTGAATGAGCATCATAATCAAACATAATACCTACCCCACTACAGATCCAACCACACCAGCTTCCATCCAACTGATTTATCACTTGAAATGACTGTCCATAAACCCAACTTCCCCAACTAGATACAGTCTTATTTTATGCCCTCCCAGGCAAATAAACAAGAGGAAGCAAATGTCCATCAAACTGCCACGTGGCGGCCAGAAAATCATTTCCAAGGCCAGCCAGTGTCTATAGTCTGCCATAACATGACAGGTCCAAATGGCAAAGCAATATGTTACATTTCTCAAAGCATACATAAGTTCTGATTTTCCATAGAAATGGTAGTTTGCTTCACAGTGAAACAGGACATGGGTGTATTACCGGTTTTGTGAAGGCATTCTATCTGATCCGTGCCTCGAGCGAAAGCTGCTGGACCTGGTAGCTGGGTCTGGCCTGCTGAAGGTCTGGTGGTATGCTCTCCAACCTGAATCTCTATCAACATGGTTCAGTGACAATGAAGGCAAGTGGTCTCTTTCCCACACATGGTAGCGGCTAGGTAGATGGTTTTCTTCTTGAAAATTGCGTCCTGATGAGCTGGGAGGGATCAGAAAGAAGCCGCCGCTTTGGTCTAGAGATGTGGCCACTGGTGCTAATGGAGCTGACCCGCCATGAATGCTGGGTCTTCGGGTTCCAGAAGCAATAGGTGTCCGCATTGTAGTTGAATTAGGAGGTTGCTGGGGTTGATAGTATGCTTGAAGAGCCTGGACTCTATCACGGGCCCGAGCATTGCTACCAGGATAAGGAGGAATCAATGAGGAAGCAACTGAACTCCCTGCTCTGGCAGCAGAACTGCAGAAATTAAATGTGCAGTGAATGTTGTACCCCAAAACATAAAATGCATTGAATATCAATCTTATTATGACCTAGAAAATTTTCATAAGCCAATGAAGATTCTGAGATACATGATTTATCATATATTAGTTTAATATAACAAAAAATATTGTGGATTTTAACGCCGTAAGACTGAAAATGAGTACATATGAGCAGGTAGTCAAGTAATCCATGCAAACATATGAATTTGAATAAGGTACATAAACTCTAAATACCTGTGACCAACAAGGAAGGGATGCATAAAAGATCCTGATCTCGGTACATCCGAACCACCCCTCACTGGCCTTTGATTACCAGGTGATACTGAGGGCTGATCAGCAGCCACCAGACGACTGCTTGCCGTAGAGAAAGGAGGGGAATGGTGTTCCCAACCGTGATAATGAAGATCCACAGCAGGAAACGTAAAGGAGGCTGGCATATCATTAGGCACAGATGAACCGTTCCAATGGTTGAAGTTAGAAGCCTCTGATACAGTTCCACCTGAATTGGAGGAAGATGGATGTATGGGCCCAACATAAGCAATATATGGGCAGTGATGACTACCAGATGATACAGCTGTATGTTCAGCAAAAATAGCATGTTGTCCCAACATATCATGATCTGCATCGCATCATTCCAGTAAATTAATATATTCAGTGCAGTGCAGTGCAGGTGTTAAAAAAATTGGAGGCAGATGAAAAAGGGATCTTACATGCAGTTTGTGAAAACTCCCCCTCCCTGGAAAAATCAGAAACATAAATATTAGTTGAATAAACATCCTAACACTTCCTCATGTGTGTGTGTGTGTGTGTGTGGGTAAAGGATAGTCTCTAAAAACTGCCTAAAATTCCAGAAACATTAAATGGTAACATCACTATTCAATGAGTAAGTGTAATCCCCCCCTAAACAATAAAATATATTGACATGAGGAGAAACATATTTGCTAGTTATATCATCAGGCAATCGCCTGTTTTTTAATAAGCGCATCCTTTTCTTTTGGGTACGCAGGTACTACGAGTCCTCACACTACCAACCAGCAGACATCGTCTTTCTCCGAGGAAGAGGGAAACATTATCAACTAGAATTCGGGACATCACTCCAACTATCTCTCCATTAGGTAGGATCTCTGTTGCCCAATCACTTATTTTATTTGTTGAGGAGAAACTGGCAAATCCCTAATGATACACCAGATCCGGCTCGGTTATTGTTAGATTGAATAAAATACACTTGAACATATCCATATAATACAGAAGATATAAATAGTATTTGTATTTACAATTTGTAAATTAAATTAAGTAGTTCTATTTGTACTGATTTATAATTAAGAAGTGAATGATCTATGAACATTTTTTAACTTTCAATGAAAGCATTTTTTGGCTGATTTTTCACTTAGCGTTAATATTATAATAGCATTAATGTTTTATTAGTTTGTCTCACAAATATATCATGGGAGGTCGTACTTAAGTTGACTAAAATGTGGGTAATGAGTTTGTGTATGGCCATCTAGGTACCAAGTGAGTAAAGGTATGGGCATTAAAGTATGGATATGGGCATTTTTTTTAAGTACGGGTTGGGGGACGGGTAGCCTTCTAAGATCCCACTCATTACCATCCTTATTCCCAAAGCACAACATGACAACCTCTTCTTTCTTTCTTTTATCCCCAGTTATGTTTAGCTGAATCTGCAAGTAGTACAAGTTAAACTCAAATGCCGGTTCACTGGAAAGTTGTCAATTTCTCCCAAAACTGGTTAAGTCCACTGTTTATGAGGATTCCGAATCGGGTATAACTATTACGCCAGAACTCAAAATCCGGATTCAAACAGATGGAAATGAAGTATTCTTATTGAAACAATTGCTTAATGGAAGGAATCAAGAAACCGACTTTTAAATATAGACTGATGCTACTCCCTACAAAATCTCAACGCTCCTCAACATTTGCACTGGTCTTTCTACCAGTTTTCTCTTATTTAGTAAAATCTGGTTCTAAAATATAACCAGAACTTCAGATTACTAATACCATCAGTAGCTAATCAACCTAAGCAGGTTTCACATTAAAACTAAACATATGATCTCAGCTAATCACTTCTAGTTGCAGCAAACACTTATAATATAGTTAATGTGAAATCAAATTTGATTAATTAAGTCAAATGTGGCCAAAGTCACATCTCAAACGGTACCAATAGTCTTCAAACCATCCTACCCAAAATCCATATACAACTTTTCTCATAATGCACAAGAACAGGAGTCTATACACTTCAAAGAACTCAAGAGTATGACAAATGACAAGCCTAAGTTTATGAATTTAAACAGAGATCAGTTTGTATGCACATTGTGGAATGTTAACTTTGCTTACTCAAATGGCGATGGAAGTCTTGCCAGGTTGCCAAACGGGCACCAGTGAACTCCAAAGGATTGCTGAAAACATTTTAGGGGGAAATATAGTCAAAATGGTAATAAAATATTATCAATCAATATAATGAAATGGAGAAATCATTCCAATTAAAATGGGTAATGAAAACCTTGAAAGTCCAACCACTTATAGAAAAATGGATTTCATCTAGATTTATCATTTATATACTACAAATGACAATGGAGAGAAATAATGCACCAGCAGATATTAGCAGTATTGTCAAATTGCGGCCATGGTGGCGCCACAGCAGAAATATGATAGGACACCATATAGGTTCTGTGATGTTGCAGGTTTCAGGAGGTAGGTTATAGCAGCCACCTTTACATAGGAAGCCATGTCATTCAATGGTGGAATGGCGCAAATGGAGGATAAATAAGGGTAAAATGGAGATGGATCCAATCAACCCAACCCATATTGGAGTTCTAACCGTGTCTGAAACCCTAAAAACATAACATAAACTCTCTTCTCTTGCAATTTCAACCATACGCTAACTCTCAATTGGCTTCATTCTCTCACTTCCGATCTCTTTCATCAATGGCTGCACAGTCTCTACTCATCGGCGGCCCTTTCTAGCAACCCACCTCCGGTGACTCTATTCTCCAGCCACCATCTATCTCTGGTGAATAAATAATTCTTTTTTCCTCCCTCTGAATTTTTTTTATTAACCTCATTTTTCTTTGATCTGGTTGTGCCTTTTCAGTCATGTTTCTCTGTTTTTTTCATATAGTCAATGTTTCTCTGTTCTCACTCTTTCAAATCTTTTTGTCACTTTTCTTTCTATTAAATTCTTCACCTTTTGATCCTTCTTAGTACAATGGGTGTAACACAAATTATAAGATCCACCCTCTTCTTTATTTTTCTTCCATTTCCCACACTTCCTTACTCTAATTTTTGTTTCCTACAGGTTTTATTTGATAGGGAGAAATGATTTGTAGTTCATAAATGTTTACCATGAATTAATACGAACCAGTGTTGTCAATCCCGGATAGCGGCTGACCCTAAAAGCGCTATAGCGGGATGACCGCTATGTAATTTTTTTGTTTGTATACTATAACTATATACATATAAATGATAAAAAATACTCAATTCATGGCAGCCATAATTAACATTAAAAAGTCATACGTGTCGTAAACAAAACATAAAAGGTAATCGAGAAGTTTAAGTCTCTAATTGCCAAACTAAATTGCCTAAAAACATGAAAGTTCGATATCACTTCCTCCTAAAACTAGACCATTTTCAGTATGTTCTGAAATACCTCCCCAGAATGCCCTAACAAGAACTTATTCTGGTTGTTATTGGGTAATTATCAGTTCCGCCAAATAGCACCGCTAAGGCTACTATTTCCTCCGCTTTAGCAGCCGCAACAGCTGCTACACTGAACTGCAACGCTAGCGCCGCTATGGCGCTATAGCATGCTATTGACAACCCTGAATTACGAACTATACGTGGCACAAAATTCATTTTTTACCGACCACATGAATGGTTATTTCCCCCACACTAGTTGGTGATTGATATCTGATTGGCTATATAATATGTTCATGAAGTTTTCACGAAATTTTTTTTGAGCTAAATAGCTATACTCTTTAATAGGATACCTGGTGACAAGTGTTTGACGCGTTTTGTATCGTCAGCATCAGAAACATGTCAGACGCTTTGACATCTGGACAAAGAAATGTTCATGCTTCATAGATAAAAGGCACATAGCTAACCACCCTCCCCAGAAATTTCAAGGAAAATCCTTTTAGATGAAGCCAAGCATTAAACAAGTTTACAATTTTACACACGTGCACAGTCCAAAAAGCACACAAGGTGAGATGAGCAAATATTCATGGTACAACACTATATGAATATCTAGGATTATTTTACTTAAATCTAATCTTGATCACGACCCACCCATTATGACTGTATGATCAGGATCAATGCCTTACATGAGAGCACGCTCTAACCAAATGTGCTTCTTATATAAACAAACATAGATAACCATTGAAGGAGGTATATTTATACTGAGTTCTTCTGCAAGAATAAAATAGAATTCCAATGAAATACAAAATTAACAGGACAATTACCAATTCAGAGTAGCTGAGATCATACAGGTCCTCATCATATGTCCAATCATCCATGTTGAATTCTGGATATGACCGACCACCATTGGCATAAAGCCACTGACCCTTCTCAATCTTCCGACAATTAGGGCATTGCATTGCCCCTTTTATATTGAATGCTGATCCAATGCAATCTACATGGTATGCAAAAAAAAAATTAATAAGCATAAGAATATGATACCATGTGGCATGTGGATGGAACCTGATGAAAGCTAGAAGTTTTGCCATAAAACAAGCATGAGTGTTGTGGTTGCAGCAAAAACAAGCATGATAATACATATGTATCAGTGCCTTTGTGACTAAGTTTTTCATTGAAAGACAATGAAATCAGATACTCAGGACTCCTCATTGTGACAAGACCTACTAATGAGCAGTCAATACATACTGCTAAACATAAGGCAACTTCAATACATATGCCAATCAGAAATTCCACCAGATTTATAGCTAGTCAAAATATGACAATTAAAAACCCTTCGAGCAATTCAATACAACCCCCACAATAACAACTTTGGCATAAATAAAGATGATTCCTACCAACTGCAAATCTTGAAAACGAATCTATTACAATCCCATCATAAAATCTAACTTCACCAAAACATCGTCAAAACGACCGATCGAAATTGCAAATACCAGTTCAAACTTAATAATTTCCAAAGCAAGATACACACATCCAATCAACCATATTTTGCCGTTTGTCGCGACAAGATTTTCACAATCAGCTGCCCCTTTTGGATTGGTCACAATCATTTAAACAAACAAACAATTGGATCCTGTAATCTAATAAACTCTCTCTATCCTGTAACCCCAAATGAACAAAGCCAATAATCATGTCATCTAGAATAAGAACCATGCAAAGTAACAGAATTCAGATCTCAACAATTCCAGTTCAAATATATTCAATGTTCTAAATCATGATGGCAATTCAATTGTATTAGCATGCATTCAAGAAGAGAGAAATTGAAGTTACCCAGATGAAATTGATGACCACAATGAAGCTTAGCCCAGGATCTATCCCCATTGTCAGCAACAACCTCAAGGCAAATTGAGCAAGACACTGAACCGAAACCCTTGGCTCCGCCACCATCTCCTCCATCTACCACTTGATTATCCTCGTCCTCGTTGTTACCAAGACCCATTACATGAAGAAGAAAAAACCCTAAAATTGAGAAGAACCAACAACAACGTCGTTAATATTGAAATTCGTCGTTAGGACAGGATGAGAATGCTTCGGAGATTGTTTAGGTGAGATCTAAGTCTTGTTTGGTTTGTGTTTGTTTTCAATCAAGGAAGAGAAAGGACCAACAATGTCTTTTTCCCATTTGTGTTTGGATTTTTTTATTCCTGGTGCTACTTTGATCAAATTGACCATATATTTCTCATTTTAAAAATAAATAAATTAAAATTGTTTGTTAAATCTTATCTTATCTTATCTTATCTTAAACAAAAAGTGACAACTCCGATAAGTGTTACATTCTCATTCTATATCTTACTGCATAAGTTTTCTCTCAAATATTATAATTAGATGGATGATGTCATATTTATATTTTCTTTTAGTAATTTAAATATTAAATAATTTCATATTTTCAAAAATAATTAATATATTAATATTACATTTAATAATTATTAATCGCGTTAGAATAATTAAAAAAATCAAATGTGACTTTTTTCAAAAATAACTATTGTATTAATTTGACATTTAATAGTTTTAATGACATTATAATAATTAATAAAAATCAATTGTGATTTTTCTACCATTAAGATATTTGATGAGAAAGCTTTTTTTAATGATTATGGTTATTTTTTATATAAAAAAATTAAATGTAATATCTTACGTTCAAAACGATATCAAACATGCCATGTAAAAATTGATATCAAATAGTTTTAAAGGATTAATTTGAAAATTAACTTGAAAATTTTGCATTTTATGTTTTCGTATATACATCTAGAAGATTAAGATGGTTTTGGTATAATGATTCAAAGCATAACAAATCAGAAAAAAAAAGGAATTAGAATATAACTTGGATTAAAAAAAACTTAAATAGCTAATATACGAATTTAAAAAAGAAAAAACGAGAGAAGAAATATGAAAATGTCTAATGTATGCCAGCATTTGGTAACTTATTTCATCACTGCATGACGCAGGATCAATACTAGTATTTTGCAATAAGTTATTGAATGCTCAAGTGGTAAGAGCTATGAGACATATGAGTTGAGGTGGGGAGGTCTAGGGATCAATTCCTGGAGAGAACAATTTATCTTTTCAATTTACCCAAAAAAATATTGTAATAAAAAAATCTCGTAAAAAGGAGCAAAAGGTGTTGTATTGGTCTAGTGACAAAAATATGGATGGAAACACAGGGACATAAGAAGGGAAGTTGAATTGTGTTCGTGCAAACCTTAATGGTTTTGACAACTTTAAATTATATTTTCTAAAATTCTTCTCGCACCTTCTTGGGTTTGATGACAATGGATGATAGATAAGCATGATGCAAGAAAGTAAACATTGAAAGACGCATAAAATTTTATCCCGGTTCATCCAACATGAGCTACATCCACTCATTGGTCTACCACTAAGATTTTCACTATAAAGAGTATTAGCATGACTCCTTCTTTAACAAGCATGATAGGGATTTCTCCCAGATTTTTTTGATCCAGCCTCTCCAAGTTGTTGAATATTGTTCAAGACTCCTCCCATGTGTTCTTTAATCTAACGTCTTCGCGTTGTTGAGTATCCTTGGGACTCCTCTAAAATGTTATTTAATCCAACTTGTCCAAGTTGTTGAGTATTCTCGAGACTTATACCAAGTGTTCTTTGATTCTACCTCTCCAAGTTGTTGAGTACTCTTTGTCCAAGTCACTTCAGACTTAATAAGTTTTCATTGTCCAAACCTCTTCCGGCTCAACAAGTATTCTTTATCCAAGCCTCTTCAGGTTTAAAGAATATTATTTGCTCCAACTTCTTCAAGTCGTTGAGTATTCTCCATGACTCCTCCCAAGTGTTCTTTCATCCAAACTCTTCAAGAAGTTGAGTTTTCTTGTTTGAGACACTCTAGAGTATTCTTTTCTAAGCCTCTTCAAGCTTTCAAGTATTTGCAGGACTTCTCTTTTCAGTAATGGATGGGTGCTCAATTTATACTAGATTGCAACCTTCTGGAGTTTTTAGAGGATAAAGCTAAATATACATTGAATTCTCTCTAATCCTAACTTCTAATTTAGATCAATCTAGATAAAAATATAGTACATATAATTGACCTCAACCACTTCCTACGTTTCTATCAAATGCTAGTAATTAGATATTTTGATTGAGTTTTTCCTCCCTTTCTTTTTCTTAAAGGTATGTCATAGATCTTCAATAGACATATCAACCTCTTGGTGTCTTGTACTTGGTTGTCTTCAGATAATCTTCATTTTTGCACCAACACACACACGATCTTCAACTTGAATCCTTCTTTTTATATCTTCATGAGATAGATATGACAGTTGTATTCTAAGGTTAAAGTTCTTCCTTTGATGAGTCATGGCTTGAGGCTTTAAGGACGTGACATCTAGTCTTGCTTCAACCTTACTCATTAAGTTTCAACGATTCTTTTCTTCAACGACTCTTTTACTTTGAAGACATTAAGCTGGCTTGAATGAGAAAGATAGCTTCTTCAGTCGATTTATTCTTCTTCGTCTCCTTGTTGTGTATAGATTGAATATGACGTTTGACAGCTTATAAGGAGACTTCTCAATAAATTGATATCAACAGTATCCTAGGAAATGTATGCAGTCTATGCTTCTTCTTTTTTTGTGAAGAGAGCTATGTTGACGAGACTTATGACAACATATGTTGACTTTTTTTTTTGCAACCTTTTGAATTTGAACATTATAGAGTGTGTACAACCATTTGATTGTATTGCATAAGTGTGGACTATATCTTCAATAAACTCACACTTTCAGCGTACTAGATATTTGGCGTACCACATCTTCATCGTACAATACTTTAGATTTTCTGAGACGATGATGTTTCATGTTGTGTGTCGTCTGATGGATATTTCAAGTTTGTATGCACTTTGTATGACTTTGTAAATCTTGCTTCATGGTATCTTCATTAAATGCTTTGGTTTTGTGCGCATTTGTCAAACAACAGAGCTATGTGCATGTTTGATAGACGATAGAGTTGACGTCTGCTTATTGTCTTCAAAGCTTGTGTTGTCATTTAGCTTCATCTCTTCTCGTTGCATGATCTCTATACATGTATCTAATTAAAACTATGGACACATAAGATCATTAGCCTTTATAGCTTTTTTTGTCATCATAAAAAATAAGAACATGGAATAGGTAGGATATTTTTTGACCTAACACTAAAAATGGAAAACTTATTTTTTCATTGACGGGTGTAAACCGGTTTTAGAAACTATGATTGTTCCTCCCAATAGATAGCTTTTCAATGTTCGAATTTGTTCATTATTCTTACGGAATATCAAACTTGCATACCATTGCTATTTGACTCGGACCTAGTTAGTGATAAACTTTTAATTGATAATAGTAATTTGAGCATTACACATTATATTTGTTTACTTTTTTATATGAACAAATTGTTGTGTGAGATTAAAATTGTATGAACAATATAAATATTGTGTACAAATCAAAATGCTATTAATATAGATACCAAGTACCAAAATTCTACAAACCACATTTTATATATATTTATATTTTCAGTTGCATTTTTTATATTTTGTATGAGTATGATTTTTTATTGTGAGATTAAATTTGTATGAACAATACAAATATTGTGTACAAATCAAAATGCTATTAATATGAATCCCAAGTAATACAATTCTACAAATCACATTTTATATATATTTATATTTTCCAGTTGCATTTTTTATATTTTGTATGAGTATGACTTTTTTTTACTTAAAAGTCGAACTTCATCAAAATAGGAAATGTAAAATGTCTGAACGAATACAAGAGATGAAACAAGATGGGACATCAACCGACCAAATTTAGTAGAATTTTTTCATATTCTACCTTAATGCACCTAATTTTTGTTAAATTACATAAGTAATGTTTTAAATGTTACCTCATATTTAATTTTTATACTTCAATTAATGGCGGTTAATAAAAATCAACTATTTTTTTAAATATTTGAAACCCTAAGTAGTATCCATAGTATATACATTTAGGAAAAGATCTCAGCACAGTCATCGCTTACTTGGCATCATCTGATTGGTTAATATCAGGAAAAATCCTACATGGCACTCAATCCTTCCTTCTTCTTATCCTACACCTTTCTCCTTATCCTTCACTCATCTCTCCTTAACCACATTGATTCTAAACGCGTTTTACATCTCTGCCGTTTCAACCTTCATTCGCAATTACATATTCTGCCGTTTCAAACTTCATTCGCGATTGTCAAATATGAGTACGAACATATTTGCCGATTACGCACGTCGATTTCATCTCTGCCGTTTCTACTATGGATTCCCGATTACATCTCTGCAGATATTTTTCTCTCATCGCTCCCTCCCTCTCTTCCCCTTCAATCGAATCTCTCATGGCCCCTTCCAATTCCCCTTGAATCGCATCTATCTTCCCCTCTCGGTTCCTGTTTCGAATCTGTGTAACTGAGATGTTTATGGGTGGCATAGAATTGATGGATTCGACTCTGTGTAAATCGCCCCTCCCGGCTTCATTCCTCTCAACGCCACGACGGCGACACCGCAGGTATTCAGGCCTTAATTGATGTATGTTTCAGTGCCTGTATTTTGATTTTGATAAATTTGTGGTTTGCAGGCCGATTCTCTACATCAGATACAATACCTGATGTTTCGTAGAAACCCTAAATCAGATTCAGGCAGATGCTCTACATTATATCCTCCATCAAGGTAAGAGCTTTGATGTTTATATCAAATCCTGATTCTCTTAGTTAGTAAATTCCTCACAACCTCAGACATTGTTTCATATCTGTTTTGTTATTTCAGGGTGATTTTGTTCCTTTTTTTTTCCTTGGCTTTGCAGTATTATTTTACTCCTGACTGAATTTACTCCTGAGCCCCAACGTATTGCTTATAGTTTACAGCATATACAAATGATTCATACAGAAATCACTACCATCTAATTCTGAGTACCACTACTAGCAAATTATTTTAGAGCCTCCATTAGGATGTGTTTGAAACCGCAGATGATAAGTTTTATATGCTCTGTTTTGTACTTCAATTGCCAGTCCACCCTACACTTTGAATTTCAATTGCTATATAGTTATGGACTAGATTCCCCTTATACTATTTCAGCCATATTTATGTTTATGATTTAACCAATTTCTCTATCTTGACATCAGACATAAGCTTGAGGATTCCCCCAAATTTTATTTTCACCATTATGCCTCAAGTGATATCAACATTTGGCGGGCTATTGTGGTGATCCTTATAGTTTTCGCACTTCGCTCTACCTTCCTTTTCTTTCCTCTTTGTTAGGGTTTCATATTCAAATAATCACTCAACAAAATCAATATCTATGGATTTAATTTCATTTGATTTGCATTGCAGGACTACTGAAGAAAATTTAATTGTTGATCCAGTGGAGGCCCCTGAGATTATTGATGATCTTGAGCTTCATCAAGAAGAAGCTATTGACATCAAAGACATGGAGGTCAACAAGCACAAGTTGACCAGGCGCATTAATCAGTTCAAGGTACGTTTTTTTTGTTCTCAAAATCTTCATGAATTAAGTTTGGGTTTTTGTTGTTCATGACTTCTGGTGGCTTTTGTTCGCATCTTGATTTCTTCGTTTCTGGGTTCCTTTTTTTCATTGGGTTGAATCACTTGCAATTACTCTAAGTTTGAATTTTTTGAGTCTATGAATTGATTAGGTTTTGGTATGTGTCAGGTATCTGTCTCTCATGTAAAATCTGTCCATTTCCTTTTACCTTTTTTTTTGTGAAATCTGTACAGTTCCTTTTACCATTTAACATCCACTAAGGTGTATTTTCTTCTGTAAATAATATTTACAATGCGTGCATCTGTGCCTATTTTCAGTGCTTTGAAGGAGGTTTGATCTTTCCAAAGTGAAATATGACGTGTCTAATGGAAGGTGGATCAAGCTTCAGAACCCAAGAAGCAAGAAGGTTTAATCATTGATTCCCTCTTTGGTTTTGGCTTGCAGTTGTAGGGCTTGAGACTGGATGGTGTCACCGTGAACTGCTGAAGCAGTTGAAACTGCTTCCATTTTCAGGTACTATTTTCATTTTCATTGTCTAATTTTCTTAATCCTTCTGTGCCACCACCATGGTATGCAGAGCTACTGAAACCTTAATCCTTCATTGTCTCATCTCTTAGACTTTAGTGTTTTTGAATTTGAATTTGTTCTTGACCATAAATTACTCCCTCCATTAATTGATTACTTGACTGATAAGTTTAATTTAATCGTTTATTAATTTTGAATTGAAAAGGATACTCAATCTCTAATTCCTTTATGCTGATTCCCTAATTTTAGTGTCCATTAGCAAAGTTGTTGATTTTGTTTCCTTATATGAATTGCTAAATTTACTTACTTTTTTCCATTTAAAACAACTTTTTAAATTTGAAATTCTATCTCTTAATCACGCCCAATTAACTCTGATTTGTGTAACAGCTGCTCAAATGCAATTTAAAATTCCAATCCTATTTTCCCCGGAAAATTTGGCCGTGCGTTTTTTTTGTAAATAGCAAAGTCCTATTTTCATCCCTCCACCCCTTCCCTTCATCTGGCTCCAGTGTTTTCTTTTCATTTGCTTTAAACTCTTTTTTTTACTGTTGCTCTCTATCTAGGATTGTTTCAGATTTCTGGTGGTGGTGCTCGCTTCAATGCAGGGGCAAGAAAAGAGAAGAATCGACATATCAGAGTTGCAATTTAGCTGGTATGAAAGAAGGTATGGCTATAACAAAATAATCTCAAAGCAAAGGTAGCCTCACTGTTTGCTCTATGGTTCATCTTTTACAAACCTGTCATTCTTTTATGTGTTTTCTTCTTTTATTTTCCTAGTTGTGTTTCCTCTCTGGCTTATTACCCGTGCATTCCTTGCTTTTCTGAAGCATTAGTTTTTCATGACTAATGGATCTGCTCATATTCATATCAGCTAAATTCTTGTGCTGCAACTCTTAATTATAGTTAGCTTTTCTCATGTTTGGTATTTGATCAAAAATACAGATTGTTGATGGGGGAGGGATAATATGTACTTGGTTTTTGTATTGCTGATCTGTTGTTGGTTTCCCTTGCAATAATTTGCAAGATAAAGTGCATAGATGCACCGATTAGTGGCTCAAATCTTCATAGTATGAAGCACCCATAGGAGCAGCTTGGCTCTCTCTCTACGGTCCTGAGGGCTCGGCCAAGGCTTCCGCTTTCGCTTGCATCGATCAGTAATCTCATGATCGATGAGATTGGTGTTTGCTTCATTGGTATTTAACCTTTTGATTCCTCTTTCCTCCACCCTCTTATGTTTGTTTTCCTTGCTATAATCATGCCAACCTCTTATGAAGAATTGTTATTCTGCCTCTAAATGTTGCTCCTTTGTGCAAAAAAGGCCAATTGTTTGTGGATGAAAAACATCTTTTTTTAGTTTTTGTAACTCTTAAATATTGGCTCCTTCTAGGTAACACTTTTTTCCACTCGATCACCTTTTCTCCCCTTCCGATTCTTCTAGGTAACATGTTGCTTGCACTCACTTTATGTATACTAAATAAAGACTGCTTAAACTAATAGCATTGGAATACTAAAATTACATTATATAAATATGAATCCATAGTATATAGCAAGAAGTTTAGGACCACCATCAATTTAATATGTCAAATAATATATTCTGAAGACCGCATGGTATATTATACTGACGGACTGATCATAGTCTAGCTAGCACCATCCACTTCCAGATCATATAAATACTAAGTTAGTAATTTAGTCAACAAATTCAACCAATTAGGCATTGGAACAAGGCATTATAATACTATGGTCAATAAGAATTGATTATTTATTGTGTTGAAGTGTTTGATGCCATGTTAGCTTACTATCAAAAAGAAAATCAGATTATTGACTACTACTATAAGGCTTCTTTTATATATATATATATAGCCTATATTGACTTTATGTTCTTAATTGATCGGACTAATCACACAAAGCTGAAGCCTCCTTATTTTGATCCTCTTGAATGTTCTAAGTATTGCTTAAGTCATATTAGTTCTCAGGCCAGTCCATTACTTTTTTTGCATTTCTGAGAAACAGGGTTTGTCCTTTTCGTTTATATTAATTATCATTCATATTCATTTTTTACAGCTTCTTCTTACATCAATTCTTAGTGATGCATTCTTGGTTCCTATTCTAATGAGCCCTATGGGAACTGATGATTTTGCACTTTTCAAGCCTACTTTGAGGTTGCTAGAGTCACAACTCACAAACAAATTGTTCAGTGTATTTTCACATGATCTCAACAACGTTCTTTTTGGTTTTGTTTATATATGGTTTTAGTGGGCTGATTTTTTCCCTGATGATATAGGGGAACAAAAAAGTTCTGTGTTACCTAATCGGAAGATAAAAAAAAGTTTTCTTTTTTGACCCTGATGGTATTGCATTTAAATTTTGGCAACTAAAATGCAATTTGATAAAATGCTTGCTTTGTATATCCCTTTTTTTATATGGTTCATCCATGCACCAAAATAATGTTGTGTACTGATCATGGCTATCATTCTGTTCTAGGACCAACCCAAATATACTTGGTTTAGGGAATCATTTAGGGAAAGGTAATTCTTTTCATTTATAATTTTTATGTTTGATTGAATGGACTTTGTTTCAGGTTTTAATTTGATTTTTTTGTTATATTGAATGGATTTTGATTCATGATTCATTTTTATTTTTAGATTTCATTTGTTTTATGTATACTTTATTTTGTTTCACTCTTTATTAGTTCTCTTATAAGTTCGACTGTTGTTTAGAATTTGTCCTTTTGTTATCATGATTTACTGGAGTCTATGGAGCAATAGACATTAGTATCATGTTTTGAAAATAATGTCTCAGATTTATCTTGATAAAAATAATATATGAGCTGCAATACATCATACAAAGCTAATTACATATCCATTATGTTTCATTTTCAACTTCCGTCTTTGAGGTTCTTAATATATATATCTAATAGTGCATGTAATGAAACAAACCTGATTCATTTTTTGACAATCGAGTGTCAGAGCATATTTTGTCTGTAAGTTCAGTCCTGTCTTTTTTGTTTCAGTGCTTGCTATTACATATGTTGTTCATATTTCAATCATGGTTGAGTGATGGCAAATGTTTTAATGATTTCCACACCCTGAGTTGTAATCTACCATCAAAGTGTTTTTTTCTGCTTCTGCATCCTAACTTTGAATATTCATTTGCTATCCTCATAAGCCTAAAGAGTAATAATGCTAACAGAGAAACAGTTGATCAATAAATGAAGTTTTTATGGTATAATGATTTACTAAGTGTGTCTAAGTCCATCATATGGGATTAGGCTTGATTATTGTTGATGACTAGATTTTACTCTGGTCATAACTGAATCGAATTCCATCTTCTATAATTATTGGCACTGCTTACATTATGGTAATTATAATTGTAAATGTCCCTTTTCTTGAACATTAGGTGAATCAAATTCTTCATTATAATTGTAAATGTCCCTGCATCGTGTTGTTATTTGAAAGAAAAGTACCTTAAGTTTTAAAGTATATTTGGGCTTTTGTGAAGTGGTTTTGTTAATGAAAATTGGATAATAGATTTGAATTTTCACACACTATGCAGGAGGCTAGAGGCTGATAGGTTCTTCGCAAGCAACTTAAATGCGCATGTATACTCCAAGAAAATGCTAGAATGGGTGAACATGACCAAGAGCCTGAATGATGTGATTGATGAATTTGTCCATCTATTGGCATAGACCAATAAGTTTGGTCAAGTTGTTAGAACCATGTTCACTGATTAGCTGGATTATGTTGTGTTTATGTAATTCTTGCTCTGGCAGCATTAGAGAAATATACATGTTTTCATAGTATCGTTGCAGTAATTATTCTCTTTCAAGAGTATCATTCTATCTATCAGTATATAGAATCAATGTTTTGCTTTAACCATCATCATGTTCTATGATACATTGGACTCTCATATTGACCATGCATGCATGCAGGAACATGGCTGTATGCCATCAAGAAGAAGCAGCTTGAAAAGAGGGTAGATAATTTAAACTAGGAGCAATGCTGATTGGTCCCATAATTTGAAAAACATCAAGCTGCTAGAGGGTAGATAATAATCTAAGATATTTGTTCAATTAAAAAATCAGTGTTGGGGTAGCTAAATTAGTGCGCACTTTAAGTTCTAATGTATTGGTAATCTATCTAAGTGAATAAGTGATAATTGGTGATTTTTTTTCCTTCTCTCTTAATGTGAAATCTACCAATGGGTTTGAAATTCTTTATGGTTGTTTGTATAAATTTTCTCTATCTTTTTAGTGCTAAGACTTAAGGCTGGAACCTCATTCATTTTGCTATGATGCTTTGATCTATGATAATCTAATATATTGTACGTAGATTAAAAAAACATATATTTGACATTTGTTTATATTTAAAATATAGAGTAAAAAGGTCTCACATGATAATCTAATATATTGTACGTAGATTAAAAAAAAACATATATTTAACATTTGTTTATATTTAAAATATAGAGTAAAAAGGTCTCACGGTGAGGGGGAATACTTTACTTGAGATTTAAATTTACATTTAAGTCTAAAAACAATTCAAGCTTTGTTCTATGGAAAGTTCAGCAAAGTGTCTTTCATTCAAACACTTATGGAATACAAAAAATCTAAAAATAAAGAAGTTGAGACGGTTATTCCCTACTTTGCTATTCATGTGTACAATGAGTAGACCAAATTTTGTTTGGAATGCTACATGGAGATTACTAGCTGATGGAATTTTTGCATGAAAGAAGGTGAATACTTCAAATATCAGGTTGTTCCAAAATATTATTTTTGTGGGTTTTTTTATTTTATTTTATCACCTCAGTTATCTAATTAATCATTTTAATTTGTATTTAACGTTGTCATTTTCAAATCTATGTATAGACGATGATCATTTGCAAAATTTGTGTTTGTTTTTTTATTGAAAAAATACTCCAACGAAATGGTAAATTTCTAAAAGATCATAGTTGTTTACCATATCTGATATTTGATGATGTGGATTGGTTTCAAAACAAGTTCATAGTAGAAGAGCTTAACTATAATAAAGAAGAAATTGAAACTAAACATGCATCCTTTCTAAATATGATGATAGTTGAACATAATGGTGTATATGATAACATAATGCAGTGAATGTTGTCTAATAATGGCAAATTTTTCTTTTTGTATGGCTATGGAAGAACAGGAAAAACTTTCGTCTGGAATACTTTATATGTAGCCATTCATTCAATGAGTATGATTGTTCTGAATGTAGCTTCAAGTGATATTGCTTCATTGTTGTTGCCCAACGGAAGAGCAACACATTTAAAATGTTGCATTCCTTTGCAGACCGATGAAAGAACTACTTGCAACACCAAACAAAGTAGTATAAGAGCAAATTTACTTAAGAGGAAGCTCCTATGTTAAATGAAGCTCCTATGGATGAAAGAACTATATTTGCTTCATTGCGTGCTAAATTGATTATTTAGGATGAAGCACCTAAGTTAAATAAGAATTGATTCGAGGCACTAGATACGACTTTGTGAGATATAATGAGACAAGAAGACGAAAGCAACATGGACAAGCCATTTGGCGGTAAGGTTGTAGTTCTTGGTGGTGACTTCAAACAAATTTTATCAGTCATTCCAAAAGAGGGAAGACAAGACATCGTATCGGTTGTGGTTAACTCTTCTGATCTTTGGAAACATTGTAAACTTCTAAAGCTTACTAGAAACATGAGATTAGGCACAGTAGGTTCACCATAACATGCATCAGAGATAAGAGAAGTTGCTGACTGGATTCTCAAAATCGGTGATGGTGATTTCTATTCAAGTGAGCGTGGTGAATCAGATATTGAAATTCTAGCAGATCTTTTAATATTCAGGTGAAAATCCTCTTCTCGATCTGGTTGATTTCACATTTCCCAATTTGGTGCATAATATGAAGATTGACAAGTTTTTGGAGGAACAATGCATATTGTGCCCTACCTTGGAATCTGTTGAGAATGTTAATGATTTCATCCTTGAATTTCTTCCAGGTGATACTGATGAGGACACCGAATACGAGTCAAAGTGGTTTACTATTGAGTTCTTAAATGATATTACATGCTCTGGAATACCGAATCACAAAATAACATTGAAGGTAGGTGCTCCGATAATGCTTTTAAGAAATATAGATCAAGCAACTGATTTATGCAATGGGACGCGACTAATTGTGTCTGATCTTGGAACAAATGTTACACGTGTCACTGTACTAACACGAACTAACAATGGAGATGACATTTTCATTCCAAGAAAGGACATGGTGCCATCTGACTTAGGTTACCTGTTTAAGTTTGAAAGACGTCAATTTTTTATCAGTCTGTGTTTTGCAATGACTATAAATAAAAGTCAAGCCCAGTCATTGTCCCATATTGGCTTATACCTTTTTCGTCCGGTCTTTACACATGGCCAATTTTATGTAGCTCTCTCAAGTGTAAGGTTAAGAAATGAACTCAAATTATTAGTTATGGGTGCAGAAGGAAAGGTGAGAAACAAAACGGAGACTATGGTTTACAAAAAAATGTCTAGCAATATATGGGATTTGTAATCGTTTTGCAAATTTAGTAATTTAATTGTCTATTTTCAGCTGAATTATCAAATACAAATTAGTTATATCAAATTTCTCACCATTTGTTATCTAATTTTTAAACTTATATTATTTATAAGATTATTAGATTTGAACCTTTTGTATATTGAATTTAAAATAAGATAGATGAAGAGTAAAATTTAGTTTATTTGAAATTTCAATAATGACTAATAGATGATCATTTATTTTGGCCTAAAAAAATTTCTAATAGGAAAATTAACGTGATTGCGTAGAAAGAAAGAAAGAAAGAAATTTTTTTTTAAATAAGAAATAAATAAATTTATTAAAATTTGCAAGATTTACATAAACCGAAATATTTAAAAAAAAAACAAACTCTTATTTAAAATAAACATAATACTATTAACTAAAAACTAAATCTTTTTGAATGTTGAGATTTGGTTTAAATTTTAAATAATTTATGATTATCCCATCAACTTATTTAAAATAGGATGCCAAGTCAAATCCGTAATTACTATTATATTGATGATAAATTATTCAAACCATTAAATTAAATTTTGAATGTTAGGATTTGGTTTTAATTTAAATCATTTCAAAATGAATTACGGCATAATGCACTTTAATGCACAATTTGATGGGAATTAATACTATTTGACTATTTTATGCATTAAATAGAAATTATCGTTCCTGAAGGAAAATATGTCTTTTTTAATATGCATATTAGGTGATATTTATATGATAATTTCAATATCTTTAAATATCAATATGTATGTAATTTACTTAAATGAAAGAATAATTAATTTTAAGTTTTAATTTTTTCGTAAATTATATTATTTTTTCGTTTAGATTTAATATAAAATTATTGGTAGGAAAATAAAATTTTTAATATTTTGTTTTAATAATTTTGGTTTAATATTTTTAAGATTTTTATCATTATTTTGGTTTAAATATTTTATGAATTAAATGGCAGCGACAATTTCAAATTTGTTTTAAAATGTGTATTTACGAAGTTTTTTTTTGAACCGTATTTACGAAGTAAATAAACATAAAATTCCGTTTGTTTTTGCCCTGATTATCATGGCTTTATAAAAATGGAAAAGATATACATTACTAAATTAGAATTCAAATTTGAAAATTATTTTAATTTTGAATCTTTTTTCAAATAAATAAAATATCAAATATTAAAAAAAAAACATTAAAATTTAAAATATATGATATATAAAATCAACTTATGACTGAAATCAATTTCATTCACTTAATTTCGTATTCTAAAATCAACTTATGACTGAAATTGTGTTCCTATTTGTTGAAAAATTAGTCAACACATTACATATTTACATAAATTACTAATCAAAATTAATCAACATTTCAAAGATTTAGAAATATTTTAAAATAATAAATATAGAAACTTTAAAAGGAAGTAAATTTAATTGAATTATGAAAATTTAATTATACGTTAATATTCAGTCAAAAACTCAAAATTTCAATTAACTCTATTATTGACTGTTCTATTCTTTAATTAGTTTTAATTTATTTTATTTTAGATTATGGTTCTTAAATAAGCATTATAATTTTCAAATTTAAAATTAAGCTAATTTGTTCTTTTTTACTTAATTTATTCATAAACTTTCTTTTTTAGATATACATCATATTTTCTAAAATATTTGATATATTTAAAAATGTATTTTTAGATAAAATTAACTATCAAATCTTTATTTCTAAATTCATACCATAATTTTTAATTAATTAAAAATTATCATGTATTTAAGTAGAAAGAAAGTGATAAATAAAATGCTTAATATTACAAAAATGAAATGTGCAATTGTTATGTGGCATCATAATATCATGGTTTTAGCCACTATTTTGAATTCTTCTCTGTTTAAATTATTTCTACTGATTAGTTCTTTCTCATTTCGTTGGTTTCCCTGTAACAAAAATTAAAAGACATCATTATTTGGACGTGGCAAGGTAAATGCAGAGGAGAAAAAGATCGAGGACGAGAGGAGGTGAGTGGGAGCGTAGGTGGGGGAAGGGGAAGGCATGTGGGGGAAGAGAGAGGTGGTGGAGGAACAAGGGTTGAGAGAGACGAGCATGGGAGGAGAGGGCGGAGAGCATTATTGTAACATTCCTTTTTTTTTTCTCAACAGGTCACTACCACCTGCTATAGCAGGTAATTTAACTCTTTTATATATGAAAAACCTATCACTATCTTTCATCCTGGAAGCCACTTTTAAATAATATTAATTTTGAAGTATGAGAATATGAATTTATTTCATAAATTTGAAATTACCTAAAAATTTATGCAATAAGAATGAATTTACCGTAATTCAAAATAAATAATTATATTTCAAATCGAGTAATTAATAAGAATGTATTTATATCTATTTGAAAAAAGAAGATATTTATATCTTATGAGATTAATGGATATGCACTGTCAGTGTAAAGAAGTTTTACACTGACGTCCAATCACATTATGTTACATAAGACTAAGTAGTTACAAATCTTTTTAATTTTAATTAGTAAATTAATAAATTGCTGATGTGGCGGAAATCAATTGGGTGCATGTGTAAAACAAGTTTACACTGTCAGTGCATCTCCTATTTTCTCATATCTTATTATCTGTTTGTGAAATAATGAATGTGGTAATTGATCGTCTTAATATTGCTGAAGAAGATGAATTTCCCAAACTTTTACCACACACAAACATTAAAATTTTAGTGGAGTGCAAATCAATATGTTATTATCACTTTTAATAAATATTTTATTTTTTACTTAAAAATGTTTTAATCCATCTATTTATTGTTTACAACGTACTATATTCATTGTGTTTGAAACGATTAAGGAAATTGTTAGTGCTGATGAATGGTTCTATCATGACTGTAAATGACTAAATGTCACAGAGCTGCATACTCTGACAAAACACTCTTTTTTTTTTATTCAAACGGTAACATGCACATCAATCCTACCACCCGGTAAACTTCAACTAACTTTGTATCTTAATTAATTTGTTTTATATTCAATTTGTTTTTCATTTATGTTTTTTACATCACTGATCTTAATCGCGATGGTTATGCTCTGTTCAATCAAAAAATCAACGAAATACTGGAAAAAATGAAAAAAGTGAACATATCCATGTATATACAACTTCATTTCAATTTATCAATAAATTAATTAGATATTGATTTTTTTCGTTTGTTTTCACTTGATCTAGAACGACTGCATGACACACCCTCCTAGATAAATATGTGATTTAGTTCACAAAAAATTCATGTCCAAGGTTGACGGGAATGACAAATTCGGGAGGGCATTTGGTTCAGCATTTAACGTTCTAAAAATTTTCAAAGACTCAAGTTTAATTTCAAAGTTCAATTCCAAGGTTAAATTATATTCTTCTATTGCTAAATCATGGCAATTTAGATAATGGTTGCAGTATTGATTTTTTTTATAAATATTTCATGTCATTATAATTATTTATCTTTGTTGTGAACATTATAGAGTTTTGAACTTGCGTTTGGAAAAAAATTCAGAAAGTTGTTTGCACATTTTATCTAATTATTTTTTGGTTTTTCTAGCCTTTGAATATTAACTAATTTAGTATGGCATGGCACTTTTTGAAGGGTTCATTATTTCAAATGAATGTCTATAATTACTCATCTTGCTTCATTTATTCAATCTACCTAACACATATTCTATAGTTTACAAAAGAACTTAACATTACACCGTCGACAAATTGGCCCTAAAACATCGTACTTTACGACATCAACTTTGTCAAGATTGATTTTTTTTAAAAAACAATATTTTTGTAGATTTTAATTAACATATTAAGATTATTCACTGCAACCAAGACGAAATAAACACATGTGTGATAAAATAAATAAAATTTACAAAATAATTACAGAATAAACTTTCACAATCTCTTAATAAACACAATAAAACTAACATATAATTTTAAATCCCCCGTGCAAGGCACGGGTCATATACTAGTTCAATACAACTAGACTTGCTAGGAAAAAAATCTCAAATCTATTTTGTATCTAACTAACTATTATTATTGCCTCTCTACAAAAGTAACTATAGGTTCTTATATAAGTTCAAAGCATTATACTTCTTCAATTGGAACTTACAACCACAGACCAACCACTTAATCAAACAAAATATGAATATTTCAGTCATTATTATCACCTTGTGTATGATGATCAAAAGAGAAAAAATACATTATTTTGGTCATTACTACCATCCTATTAGTTAAGGAAACATCGAGAGTTGTATCAAAAGCGACCGTGCTCTCCTAAATGCTCTGTAACTTGTAGGAGCAACTTAAGTGCTTTTTCAAATTCTCTAAGGAAAATTTTGATGTTGTGTCTCATGCACTTATGAGCATTGGATATGATTGTGTCCTCAGCCACCCGTTAGTATTTTCACAATTCTTTGATTTTTTAAGTTTTTTGTGGTACTCTAGAGGTTTCTCTTTTTCAACTAGTAGGTACTTAGAGTTGTCTGTCCCAATATGTCTTCATATAGAGGAGTTGGACCCTCGAGCATCTCCCATATCAGTTTGTCACTTCTTCCATATAATATTATGATCATCAGTCTTACCCTTTGAGTAGGTTGATATTGGACATCATTGATATACATTTTAGAAAAAAAGAATACTGTAAAAATAAATATAGTAAAAAACAACCGAAGATTAACCATAAATACGCATTTTGAAAAAAAAAAAATACTATAAAAGTAATAAAATGCCACATCCAAAAGCAACTGAGCACAACTTTTTTTACAACATAAAAACAAAATAAACTAGTTTTGTATATTTATTTTGGGAAATTTATTCCTTGATTAAAGGTTTTTGAAATGGACAAATAAAAAATGTACAACAGTATAAAATGAGCTATATACTGAAAGTTTCACTTGCAGGTCATTCAGATTGACATATCAAATGAGCTTACTTTTCAATGACCAATACACTCGAAAGAATTGTCTTCACCACGACAGAGTACTGATTACCGCTCTTCAATGATGAGTTTGTTCCAAGCTCTTTTGTGTTTAGTTTGTATATACTATGTAGATATTAATAATGATATAAAAAAATCACAACAGTTATGACATGTACTTTAGTAATTCAAATTCGTTTAATGTCTCAGTTAGGACAGGATGAGAAAGCTACATAGATTTGTCTATGTGAGATCTAACATGTTCTTTGTTTGAGTTTATTTTGAATGAAGGAAGAGAGAACCAACAAGGCAACAATGTTTTCTTTCAATTTGTTTTCAGTTTGTTTTTTAATTCTATCTTTCATGGGTGGTGCTTTCTTAATTGATCAATTGACCTTATATTTCTTTAAAAAAAATAGATTAATTATAATTGTTTATTTAAGTATATTGTAATAAAACAAAAAAACATATTGTAATAAATTGTGCGCAACGACCTGAGTGGCGTCGATGAAAAACTTGTTTGGTTTCAGAGTGTTAAGTTGTTGTTTTTCCCCGCAATCAACCGCAACAAGTAAAATAAAATGGGAAATCCCGGCGATCGAAAACGTTATGGGAAAAAGGGACATGAACCTGGTTTGGACGACATCAAAAACTGGTTCTCATATGTCTGGAATAGTTGCACGGTCTGAGGTGCCAGACTTGGTGGAGGTTCTCGATAGGGTGCGAACAATGCATAGATGGTTTCAAGTTTTAGACATTACTTTCACAATATTGTCTTCATCTCTGATTTTTGCATAAAAGGTTAATTTGAAACCTTCTAAATATTGCTCATAAGGTGCTAGTCTAGTGGTAAACAAGCTAGTATTCCTTTAGAAGGTGCTAATCTAGTGGTAAACATTGCACACAACTGAAACATAGCACACAAATTAACCTTTCTCTTCCTTCTCGTCACGGTAAATGTCTCGAATGATAGAAAAAGGAAAGTTTCGAGACTGCAATTCATAACAACTTTAATTAAATTTGTTTTTTTTAATTTACTGAAATGTCCTTGCACAAATTCACCTTCATGTACGTTGATTTCTTAAATTACAATTTTACCTTTAAAGTTGCAAAAATTTCTTCTTTGTTATATATATATTGAAAGATATTATATATATATATGTATTGCACATTATATTTGGTGCTAACCCTTCAAAATATTAGTAAGGTACTAGTCTAATGGTAAGCAAGCTAGTGTTCCTTTAAAACAATAGTTCTTAAATGGTCAAAGTAGTTTCATACAACTAATAAGATCAAATGAAGAACTAAGAGCTAAAGAGGCAGTAGTATGAGAAAAAACCTCTAATAGATGCCCGCGTATTATGTTGCTCTAAAGGCACATGAGTAAAATATTTGGGTCAGGACAAAATTTTCCGTCACTAAAATATCCATCATTAATTTTGCTCCCAAATATTTAGCTATTCATTTAGTTCCAAATTTAGTGACACAAGGGCTCATTATGCTTCTGTATCCTCCACCAAAGCTTCTCAGCAAACTCCATTATTCCCGAATTCGGCTCTGATGTTGCAGCTGATTGGGCATAATTCTTCCGTCTTTCATCCATATTCGTCCATTATTAGTAATGTTATAGAGCTTGCACCCAAAGCTTGGGATGCGTCATTTGTGTATATTTTGTGTGAGGGAAATACAACTACAAATGTTTTGGCTAAGCTTGGGGCCTCCTCTAGGGTAGGTCCAGTGATCTACGATCAACCCCTGTGAGTTTGGTGGCGGTCTTAGTGTGTGATTATTCGAGCACCTTGACCCTTAGATTGTAATTTTCTTTTTTATACTTCCTTAACTTCCTTTATCTAAAAAAACCAAACAACTTCTTACATTCCCATGAAAAGAAGTTATTTTAAGCACAACTTCTCATTATTTCCACATTCTATCATATTTTTCTAATTTTATAAGTTAAATAAGATTCAAAGCATTCGTGAGAGTACTAAAAATTTACCAAACATACTTATTAGCTTTATCCAGAAATCACATTCCTAATAATCCTATCTTAAACATTGAAACAAACTTCCATTATGAGTAATATCGAAGACTTTTGGTTAATATGTACCAACCCCTAGCCCATTACTTAATTTTTTTGTGTTAATTAGAGAAATGCGACCACCTCAAGTATATCTATCTATCTATCTTAGTTTTCCTTTTTGTACCAAGAAATAAATTTCTATCTATCTTTTTCTTTGGGTGAGTCAAAAACCCTTTAACCCCCTATCTATCTATCTGTCTAGAAAGAGAAAATATTGTCCCCACTTATTTTCAAGATATATAACATTAATTATCATTTTAAAATTATAGTACCCTTATTATCACTTATTAATCTATAATATAACAAATTACTCCGCTAGTGATCAGTATCAGTATCCAATAAAAAGATTAAAAGTAATTAAAAAAGAATAAGATTAATAATTATGTTTTTCAATTTACAATTAAATGATGAATACTGGGGTGATCCTTTTATAAAAGAGACTATCAGTGATCATAAGGTCTATTTTGTCAATTCTCTCTTTACTTTTATGGTCTCATTAGTCACTCGTGGTCACTTTTATTAATAATCTTCATCTTTGGTAGAGTAGCATAAAATTAGGGGTGTGCACATATTTGTATCTAGTAGTTTAGGATTTTGAAATAATTGATTAATTACAGACTATGCTGCTCACAAATTTGCAATTGCGGTTAAAGTATCTAGTTAGTGACAGATGATGGCACTGGATTTTAGCAATTACTGTTACCATATATCTAGTTAGTAAAAAATTATGTTTACACAGTGACTCATAATTCGCAACGGAATCAGCTGCAACCGACACTATACGCGCAACTAAAACATAGCACACAAATTAACCTTGTTCTTTCTGTTACGACTTTTATCTTCAAACCTTTTTCCCATAAGACTTGAACGTTGAATGTTTTGAATGATAGAAAAAGGAAAGTTTTGAGATTGTAATGCATAACAACTTTGATTACATTTTTTTTATTGTTTTGTAATTTACCTAAATATCCTTGCACAAATTCACCTTCATGTACATTGATTTCTTAAATTACTGTTTTACTTAAAGTTGCAAAAATGTATTCTTTATTATATATATATATATATATATATATTTGTGCATTGCACATTATATTTGTGTGTTTTTGTTTATGAACAATTTATTGTGTAAGGCTAAAATTGTGTGAATAATACAAATTTTGTGTACAAATCAAAATGCCATTAATATGTATACCAAATACCAAAATTCGATATAATTTTTTTTTTGAAAGTTATATATATATATATATATATGTATATATAGATATAGATTTTTGCATTGAACATTATAGGGATAGAGGTCATATTAGTCCCAGTATTTGTAAAAACGGTTGATTTTAGTCCCTCAGTCAAAAAACCGCCAGTAACTATATTATAAACCGCTAGTAACTGTAAAAAAACCCGCCACTAAACGTCAGTTGCTCCATCTGTTTGTATTTTAGTGGTGTCTTCCTTTTTTTCTTGAGTTTATGAGTTGTCAAGAAACACGTGGATACATACTATTTGTCTCATTTGTCCAATGGATCCTTGCTTCATGTTGTATCTTACTCTTATATCTTAGGGATTTTCTTCTTCTTTATTGTTGTCATCCCCTAAATCATTACTAGCAGAGTGAAGAGATATAACATTCTTCAAATGAATCTTGTGGATATAGGTGAACTCGAATTGGAGTTGGGATACCTTCACGACATGGTATATACTCCGGGTATAAATCGTAACCCGATCGGGTATATATAGGCCTTAGTTGGATGCTGAAAAGCGATCACACTTGTGTTGATCTTACTATGCCTTGTCTGGATTCGAGATCCCCATCTAAGAGTAGGTATGTTCCTTAGTCCGACCGAGTAGGGTACAACATGCCTCCATAATGTTTTGAGTTATTTGGTTTTTTCATTTTAAATAATTATTGAAATAGCATTTCTAATTTTTAGTTTTTTTTATAAGCCAAATTTCTAATTTTTAGTTGTCTTTTTTTTAGTGTGAATATGCAATATATTAAGATGAAAATGCCGTGTTTGCAAAGAGAGTGTGCGCTACATTAGGAGGGGATAATCTCCAACCACAAATTACAAAGATAATTAACCGTAAGAGAAGCTATAGTATGCTGTAGACATGCAAGAATTCTACCTTTCTAAATCTAGAAGCTAAAACCTAGCAGTCATGGATGATGACAGCTATTTCCAAGGATTAGTCGAACTCATCATTGCGTGATGACATTCTTTTTTTTTTGAAAGTATCATTGCCAAATGCTTTGATGATCATAGCAAATTCTGAAAATCATGCTCCATGTATTATCCAGATTCCCAAGCAGATTCCCACAAAGGAACTTGAAGAACTAATTCCACTTGAGTGGATTAGTAATTATGAAGTTTTTAAGAAAGATCAGCAGCCTGTGATGTCCACTGAATCCACTATGAGAAGATTCTCTAACATCTTTACGTGAATCTACTACTTAGTAAGCACTGAGTTTTTGTCAAATTCGCAATGGTATATATGAAGAAGATAAATATTTGTTTAGTCCATAAAAGGTATAAAATATTGCTACTATTTTCATTTTGTAAAGATAAGGATATAATCAATTTAATTCCTTAAAAAACTTTGTTAGCTTCAATTTAAGCTATAAAAAGAAGTAAATTAAATGTTATCATACTTAGAAAGGGTATATTTTGATATATTCACATTTAAATTCTCCTCAAAATTACTCAAACCCCAATTTTCCTTCTTAATTCGTACTTTATTTTTCACATAACTCATTTCTTTTTCTTCCATTCCTACTCACTAGGTGTGAGATGAAATTTGATGTAAGTATTATTTCCCATCAAAATTTGTTTACTCAACTTGAAAATT
The DNA here is from genome assembly GCF_012489685.1 of Lotus japonicus. NCBI lineage: Eukaryota > Viridiplantae > Streptophyta > Magnoliopsida > Fabales > Fabaceae > Lotus > Lotus japonicus. The sequence continues at coordinate 53,121,888 of NC_080045.1, read as the reverse complement.
CAGTCATGATTGGCGGTCCAAGAGTCAACAATTCCTTTATTTTTTATTCTTATCCCACTAGCCAATGCATATCATGGAGAAATGGAAAAAATAATATGTCTCACAAGATGTGGATATTCCATTCCATATTATACAAAAAGAGGATGTGGATATTCCATGCAACATAGTACGTACATAACAACTAACAAGTTATTTAAAAAAAAAAAAACTAACAAGTTGCTTCCACAAATTTATTGCTGTATCCTACTCGAGTAACTTCCCCAGATCATAAACTCCGTGAAATGAGTCTAACATGGTTCCCATCAGAGGAGCACATGAATACATTTAACAAATTAACCAATAAGCTAAGTTAAAACTGAAAGTTGATTAGTAAATTGATTGAAAAGTGCTTTATATAAAATCAATACTTTTTTGTACGTATAAAATTAAAATTAGTAGTTGAACGAGTTGGAAGTTTTTTTTTTAAGGAGAGTTGGAAGTTGGAACATATGAAATAATATCATTATAATTATTATTTTTCATTTAATATTATTTTACTAATTACACATCAATATCTACATAATATTAATTTTAAAATCATAAACATCATTTTAAATATTTTAATTTATTACAAATATTTTATCATCTAATAATTCTATGATATTTTTTAATGTGTTGAATTGCTCTCATAATTCTTGCATAAGTGTGATAAACGTCAAATATCTCTCTAAAAGTGCAACTCTTTAAAATCGTATTCTGATTCATTTATACAGCGAGCGCTTATAACCATAAACTCTTATTTAATTAATTTATTTTTTACTAAAACACACTAATTTCACTCAATCTAAATATCATGTTCCATTTATTATCCTCTCCTATGTCTGTGTATTCAGTTGCGGAAAATCAACAGAGCCAGACGACTAATAAATTACGAGAAAAAAAAGTATGCTATGTTTGGCATGTCATTTCAGCTAGCTTATAGCTTATTTGACTAGCTTAAAGCTTATTTGACTAGCTTAAAAGCTCTTCAAAAGTGTTTGGTGAATGAGCTTATTTCAGTAGCTTAAAGCTTTAAGCTATAAGCTATCTCAGGTAGCTTATAGCTTAAAGCTTATAGCTTATTAAATTTATTCTCATTTTTATCCTTATTATTTTATTAAAATTCCACCATTACCCTTATATATTTATAAAAATATTAAACATATTTTCCCCTCACACTTACGTATGCAGTTCCCACCACACCGCTGCGCACCATAAGTATTAAAAATATTATATTAATAAAAATAAGTAAAAATTAATATTATATTTTTAAGATGATAAATAACTTGAGTTAATAAAAATATTTAAAGTGATAATAATTTTAATATTACTATCATATAGGTATTAATATGAAAATAAAGTAATGTTAAATATAAAAATATTTATATAAGTATGTCCTTTTATGTCATTTTACAATTTCAGCTTGTTTAACAGCTAGTTTTACCAAACAGTTTTGTTTCAATCACGTAGCTTTTCAGCTTTCAGCTATCAGCTTTCAGCTAACTTATCAGCTTTCAGCTATCAGCTAGCTTATAAGCTTTCAGCTAGCTTTTCAGCTTTCAGCTAGCTTATCAGCTAAACATGCCAAACATAGCTTTAAGATAGTCAAATAAGCTATAAGCTAGCTGAAAGCTGAAAAGCTACGTGATTGAAACAAAAGTGTTTGGTAAAACGAACTGTTAAATAAGCTAAAATTGTAAAATGACATAAAAGGATATACTTGTATAATTATTTTTATATTTAACATTACTTTATTTTCACGTTAATACATATATGATATTAATATTAAAATTATTATCACTTTAAATATTTTATTAACTCAAGTTATTTATCATCTTAAAAATATAATATTGATTTTTACTTATTTTTATTAATATAATATTTTTAGTACTTATGATGCGCAGCGGTGTGGCGGAAACTGTATACGTAAGTGTGAGGGAAAAATATGTTTAGTGTTTTTATAAATATATAAGGGTAATTGGTGGAATTTTAATAAAATAATAAGGATAAAAATGAGAATAAATTTAATAAGCTATAAGCTTTAAGCTATAAGCTACCTGAGATAGCTTATAGCTTAAAGCTTTAAGCTACTGAAATAAGCTCATTCACCAAACACTTTTGAAGAGCTTTTAAACTAGTCAAATAAGCTTTAAGCTAGTCAAATAAGCTATAAGCTAGCTGAAATGGCATGCCAAACATAGCCTAAAGCTTATTTGACTAGCTTAAAAGCTCTTCAAAAGTGTTTGGTGAATGAGCTTATTTCAGTAGCTTAAAGCTTTAAAGCTTATAGCTTAAAGCTTATTATTTTATTAAAATTCCACCATTACCCTTATATATTTATAAAAATACTAAACATATTTTCCCCTCACACTTACGTATGCAGTTCCCACCACACCGCTGCGCACCATAAGTATTAAAAATATTATATTAATAAAAATAAGTAAAAATCAATATTATATTTTTAAGATGATAAATAACTTGAGTTAATAAAAATATTTAAAGTGATAATAATTTTAATGTTACTATCATATAGGTATTAATATGAAAATAAAGTAATGTTAAATATAAAAATATTTATATAAGTATGTCCTTTTATGTCCTTTTACAATTTCAGCTTATTTAACAGCTAGTTTTACCAAACAGTTTTGTTTCAATCACGTAGCTTTTCAGCTTTCAGCTATCAGCTAGCTTATAAGCTTTCAGCTAGCTTTTCAGCTTTCAGCTAGCCTATCAGCTAGCTTATAGCTTATTTGACTAGTTTAAAGCTTATTTGACTAGCTTAAAAGCTCTTTAAAAGTGTTTGGTGAAGGAGCTTATTTCAGTAGCTTACAGCTTTAAGCTGTAAGCTATCTCATGTAGCTTAAAGCTTATAACTTATTAAATATATTCTCATTTTTATCCTTATTATTTTATTAAAATTTCAACTTTAGCCTTATATGTTTTTTACTAAATCTATTTACTTATCAGTTATCACACTTGTCTCATATGCACACCGTTCCCACACACAAATAATTACTACTTTGGAATAAAACAAATAATTTTATATTACAAATTACAAATTATTTGTTTTATTCTATTTAATTTAATAAAAATATTGAAGATTAAATAAGTAAAAATTATATTATATTTTTAAGATAATAAATAACTTGACTGAAATTAAAATATTTATAATAATTTTAATATCAATATCATATAGGTATTAGTGTGAAGATAAAGTAATGTTAAATATAAAAAGAATTATACAAGTATGTCCTTTTATGTCATTTTACAATTTCAGCTTCTTCAACATCTAGTTTTACCAAACGCTTTTGTTCCAATTACGTAGCTTTTCAGCTAGCTTATCAGCTTTCAGGTAGCTTATCAACTAGGTGTGTCAAACATAGTCATACACTCGAAAGTGTAAATAGCTAAATATTTGTATAATCTAATCAAATTTTAAAGATATGAAAAAAATAGAACAGTATATTTTATTCAATTTAGTTTTTTTTTAGAAACACAAGAATTTTATTGAATAGAAAAGAACCTCAAGAGAACAATCCTCTCATTAAGAAAAAACAAATACGAAACACCATATTTTATTCAATTTAGTTGATTGATATAATATCTTTAAAATCTATTTTGAACGCATGAAAATCTTTATACAATCAGTGCATCAAAATTAAAATCATAAATTAAGTGTAGTTCAAGTGGTAAGAGCTAGAAACATAAGGGTGAGAGAGACTAATTTACTAACATTTGTAACAACTAATTCCTGAGTTTAAGAAAAAAAAACATTTGCATATAAAAAAAGGGCTTAATCCTCAAATTAGTCCCTGTCTTTGTGTCGCCGTCTGAACCAGGTCCCTGACCGGAAAAATTTGTGGAATATATCCCCATTTTTTCAAAACTTTTGGAGGCAGTCCTCGCCGGAGCCCGGAGCCCCGAGCTCCGGCGAGTGATGAAATGACATGATGACTGTGTAAATGAAGCTGACATGACATTAAAAAAAGAATTAAAAAAAATTCATTTACACATCATATAATTAACATACTTAAACATATTTCTAATTCTAACCCAAATCTAATTAACAAATCTTAATTCCCCTCACACTAATCCTAATTCCCCCAAATTACCCCAATTCCCAATTGCATCAACTTAGAAATTAGGGTTCATCTGTTCTTCCTCTCCTCTTGTTCTCCTTCCCAATCTTCTTCTTCTTCTTCTTCCTCTGCCATTCTTCTTCTTCTTCCTTTCTTCTTCTCCTTTCTTCTCAAACATCACCCTCTGAATCTCAAACATCACCAGATTGGCAACAAAAATAACGTGCGCAGAATTAGGTCCAGAGAAGCTTCAAAAAGTGGCCATGGCTGCCTCCGACATCGCCTCCAGCACAAACCTCGCCGGATCCACGCTCCCTCGTCGGACTATTTCGTGGTTCTCGGAACCCCCAACCATCAGTCCATCACTATGGTTGGTTTGCTGGGTTCGATTGTAAACTTGAAGCCCCAAATGTGGTGTTTGCAGCTGTGTGGGTGATGGAGGCGGAGAAAATAGGAATTGCATCTATGTGGGTTTCGATTGGAGCAATTGAGGTTGTTTAGATTTGGGTGGCTCGGTAGAGGATCTGAGTTCGTTAGCATTTTTCCAGCGAGGGTTATGGTGCCCAGGTTGTCGTCCCGTTATTGCCGGAGCGAAGGCTCCTCCGCCACCGCATCTAATCTTATATCACCCCTTCTGAAACTGAAACTGAAAGGAAGGGGTTGTCTGTGTTTGTTTTGTTGGAGAAAGGTGCGAAAGGATTGATAACAGTGGCAGTAAAATTTGTGTCATTTTTACTCATTAGAATATTATTGACTCAGATCCTCCGACAGTGCATATCTTTGGAAGAAGATCTGGGTTCGTGTGAGTTTTTCCGGCGAGAATCTGGGTTTGTGTGCGTTTTACGGCGGAGAATCGAGATCGTTTGTCTGCGTTTTCCGACGGAGGATCTGGTTTTTGTGCGTTTTTCCAAATGTAAGGAACAAACAAGCAATTAAGAGAAATTTATGATTAATAGTGAATAACAGTACCAGTATAGAATATCTGGGTAAACTTTTCTGTACTTCTGTATGAAATTTCTTACAATGGATGAGTAGAATTTTTATGGAATGGAATAAACGAAAAAAGATAGACAAAGAAGCAAAAGACATTGAAGCAGAACAAAACGTGTTGTGTGGTACGGAGAAGGGGAGGATAAAGGATAGTTTAGTAATATGATTTTTTTTTATTTTTTTTAAATTCCACGTCAGCTTCATTTACACAGTCATCATGTCATTTCATCACTCGCCGGTGCTCCGGGCTCCGGCGAGGACTGGCTCCAAACGCTTTGCAAAAATGGGGATGTATTCCACAAATTTTTCCGGTCAGGGACCTGGTTCAGACGGCGACACAAAGACAGGGACTAATTTGAGGATTAACCCTAAAAAAAGTGTAGTTCAAAATTTAAAGTATAATAATCACTTTTGAGATAGAATTATTTTTCCTCAACTATCAACTATTTTAGTTTTCCCGTAAAGAAAAAAAAAACTATTCTAGTTTTATTGTAAATTTCAAAATTCATCAAGTACAGTAGATAATTAGTATTTTCTATTTTCCTATGTAAAATAACAATAATTAGTCTTTTTTTGAAAGTAAATAACAATAATTAGTCAAAAAAGAAAAACTTGAACGGAAAAACAGAGGCCAATGAAACTCATTTAAATCTAATTCAGTGTCTTATCTTATCCCTAAAATTTCCCATAATCTACTCAGATTACTAAAATATAATTTTCTGATTTACAATCCTTAAACAAATTCTACTAGTATTTGTACCCGTGCCCTGCACGGGTGGTGAATAATGAAGAAAAATAAAACATAGTGTGTGTACTTGTGCAATGTTGTGCAATGGATGAAGAACCATTTTCATGCATATGAAAAAAATGAAATTTTTTTTCATATGATTGAGAAAGTTAATAATTCAATTAAGAAAATATAGGTAATAACACTTTTGAATCATTTTTCGCTTATAACTACAATTGAAATAAAAAATGGTTACGGTTATGATACTAAAATAAATAAATTTTATATTCTTCAGTAAACATGTTCAATGTGTCGACCCTAAATGATAGCTCAAATTGTAAGAGTTAGGAGATATATAAGTTGGATGTGGGAGGTCTAGGGATGAATAAAAGGGTGCAATTATACAAAGATAATTATACTTTCTGAAGTAAAAAATAACATGTTTCATGTGAGGTAATTATACAAAGATATCTTTTTGAAACTAAATTCATTTAAAATATTCATTTTCTCATATGATATGTTTTTTTTTGGTACAATCTCATATGATATGTTTTCAATACCATTAGATTATCAGTTTTCCAATGTATAAAAAAAATACCATTAGATTATCATACTTGAGAAAAAAAAGGAATGTTACTTTTTAGATTAATCAGGTGGTCACAAAAAAAAAACCACCATAATTAAACAAAATGTTGTTGACCAAAAAAAAAGGAAAATGTTTTATAAATAACTCTTTTGAGGCACTTCTTTGATCAGGAAATCTTCAACATGATTATACAATCCCCAAGAAACATATAAATGCATATTATATTATCATACTTAATATATAATACTCCATCCGTTCCTATTTATAAGAACCAAACTAACATTTCACGCCCCTTAAGAAAGTGGTTGGTAGTATTAAATTTGTTCAAATTCATCTCAACTTTCAAAACTACCCCAACTTTTTTTTTTTTATTTCTACTTATCATTAATGAGTTGCATAGTGGAAAGAAAGAGAAACATCTATTAAATGAGGGTATTGTTGCCCAAAAATAATTAATGCATCTTGAAATTTGAATTGGTTCTTATAAAAAGGACCAAGCTACACTCTTCATTTGGTTCTTATAAATAGGAACGGAGGGAGTATATATTCATATATATATATATATATATATATACTCCTAAATTTTTTTAAATAATATATAAAAAATTTATGAAATTATATTACATTTTATTTATTTATTAGTTCTGAATTTTTTATTTAAAATGTTCTTTCCCGTGTGTGTTTTACTTTGAAATTTGAAAATTGAATAAATAATGAAAATGTCAAGTGAAACATTGTGTTTAATTATCTTCTTTTTTATTAATATGGATGCGTCCCTCCTATTTAATAAATATAAAGAGATAAATAGACATAAAATTTTAACTTAAGAAAGTTTGAGAGAAAGTTTACATGCACTTGAGAAGATCTACATCCTTTGATAAAATAGACTATATATATAATGTATCAAAAGAAACAAAAGAAACAGAGATATTAAAATGCAATGCAATAAACCAAAGCTTGTCTATCCAGCTAGGTCTCTTGTGGTATGTGCATGAGAGTTCCTTTGTTGACCTTCAAGTCTTCAAAGTATAAACTAACTCATGAATGCTATGAGTCTATGACTCTTTCTTGCTTATAAGTGTAGGTGTAATTGAAACAACGCCTATAATGCACAAAGTAATAATTGAGTTGAGATTATAGAGATACCCGTAGATTATAACTCTACCAGAGTTAATCCACCCAGCAAGTAAAATCAATGAACTCATAAGCACGAATATAAATTAATAGCAGAAATTTTACGTGACTATATCCTTGATGGAAAACATGTCATTAATCTTATGCACATTATTCTATTAGTTTTAATATGAGATATTTCTCTTCATGGTAGTTTTATAAACATTAAAGTAATTTCATGTAAAATGTTCCTTCCGTTGTAACTTCTTACACTTTAATTTGTAGGAAAATTAAAGTAGATAATATTGTTATATAGTATACATTTAACATGAAATTATATTCAAAATTATTTTAAATAATAAATAATTATATGATTATATTAATGGAAATTAATTTCATGTCTATATTTTTTGAACATGAATGTGTTGTCCCGTAAAATATTTCTCCTTGTGAGAGCATTTTAATTAAATTATATACTGTATCCAAATTTAAGATGCTAAAAGTAAAAAAAAATTGTAAAATAAATATTAAAAGAATATATGAAAAACTTGCTTGATAAATGATTCTATCTAATTTTTTAATGAATATGTGATATTTAAACAAATAAAATAAAATAATCATTTAGAGAACAATTTAAAAATTAATATGATTAAGATTCATTTTAAATTTTAGTACATACTTAATTATTTATCTTTTATACTTCGTATATTACTAAACTTCAATGATGTCCCCGTAGGCTAGCTCAAGTGGTAGGAGCTGGAGGACATATGAGTTGGATATGGGGAGGTCCAAAGATCGATCCTGTCGAGTGCAATTTATCTTTCCGATGTACTAAAAAAAGCTTTCAATGATGTTTCCTATTCGAAATCAAGGTGATTTAAAAAAAATTCGTATAGGCATTGTGCAAATCATGTAGACGGTAGAGTAGCATCCATTGTTGGTTTTTCTAAATGTGAAGATGAAAGATGGGAGAAAAGACTAATGTAGGGTGAAAATAGTTCTGATGGAAGCCTTCATTTTTATTCATCTTACTTTTTTAAATACAATAATTGACTAACAACTTAATCTAAAAATTAAACCTGCATAAAATCTATAATCTACAGAATTTGAAAACTAATTGAACGGTAGCTCTAAACAGATTTAAACATAATCAGACTAACATCATAACAAACTTCATAAATATCCTATCTTCAGACTTGTTCAAAGTTTTTTTAAAAAAAAAACTAACAAATTGAGTTTGAAATTCAAAAGATATGTTATTGTTCACACCATAAATTATAGAAATTTAAATATCTTAATAAAAAATTCAAAAAAATTAGCAACGTGTGAATTTGATTAGAGGATGCTCCATTTTTTTAGTTTAATGGATGTGCATTGTTAGTGTAAAGAAGAGACATTAGGCAATATATATAAAAAAAAATGAAGGCAGAAAACTCTCATTAAGAGGAAACAATGGGTTGTCATTTATACAAATAAAACCTCAACACCAAGTGAAGGCATTTTCAAACTGAGTAGTAAGAAAATGAAAATGCAAAGATAGAAATACAAATTGGAAGTATTAGAATTTGCTTGATCCTCCTGCCAAGATCACCAGATTGTAAGCATTGACAGCAAAAGTCTCAAAATTTGCTCCAACCTCTGCTGAAGCAGAATAAAGTCAATTTGCTATGTATTTCCCCATCTTGGATTTTCACACCTGTTTCATTTCTTAGCCAAGACCTTGCCTTTGTAATCACTACCAGCAGTGACCACGAAACCTGCTCCAACTTGACAATTAAAATGCTCCAACTTGACAATTAAAATAAAAGAACACATTACAGTGGATAAAAGCCTGTATTGTTAAAATAAGAATTGGTATAAAAAAAAATCACGAATGCTCCTTCACTGCTTTCAAAAATCTTCAATACAACACAGACCGAAAGGATTCAATAGGAATAAATAAAGATTACCTAATATCTTCAATATAAATTTATGATAAAAGGAAAGCCAACCTTCAAATAAGCTCTTGCCTTCGTATATATACCTATAAAAGAAACGTAGATAAATGTTGAAATCACATACATAACAATGAAAAAAAATAAATGTGATGTTCATCTATCAATATTAAATTTTTTTTATCAACAAACACATCAATAGATGCTTAGATGAACATTACAACACAATAATGAAACATAGAATGGGTTAAAATATGCTTTAAGAATCATTAAAATTGAAGAAGAAGGACTACCGAGCATATGAGGAAACGATATGCCTTTGGGTTATAAAGGTCCTTAGTCTATAAAGCCACAAAGCATTGTTTTTGAAATACCTGGAACAAAGAGGTTGAAGCAAGAAGTGAGAAACTCGTTTTTGAGTTTGAAGAACGTGCACTCTCAAATCTCAATTGTGATGGGGATAAATTTATAACGAAAAATTTAACTGAAGTGAATTCTGATATGAGGTCAGTCATGGTTGAGAGGAAGAACACCGTTGAGAGGAAGAAGAGAGAAGTAGAGAAAGTTGTGTGAGAATTTTTGAGATGGAAAACGTGAATTCTGAAGTGTGTGATAGTAGTTTTTTTATAATGAAGTTTTTTTTAAAAAAAAATATTTTAAATTTTGTATTTTGAATTTGCCTCTTTTTGTGAGTTGAAGATGGATGAATATAAGATCAGGTGCATTCTCAAATACTTCTATTTGACTAAATCTAAACTAATCCACAAATTCAGAGTTAGTTAAAAAAATTAAATTCAAAACTTTTGACCACTGAAGTATAGGTTTGTTACGTTTGTTTTTTCTTTCCTTCTATATTTTGAATTTCAAATAGTATATAGGTTGGTGAATATTGTGAAGCTTGACTGTATATTATGTCATGAGTTTTATTAGCTTGACACATGTCCCTACAATTGTGGAAGCGGTAGATTATTGACACCTAAGCTTTCAATGAGTCTCAAACTATATATTATTAGATTAGATTAGATTAGATATTCACTATTATCAATCTATCAATTAATCATCATGAAACTTGTATTAAGAAGATTTATAAATATCTTTCAAATTAAAATAATAGATATGATCATGGATTTAAAAAAAAAAATATGATCATGATCATATCTAGTAAAAATAACAAAAGTTTAGTAAAAATAAATTTAGAATCAGAAGAACTCTGGAGAAAAATCAGGAACTATATATGATTGCAATCTAAATATCAGGAATCCCACTCTCCCTTAAACTCTCTCTGTTTTTCTATAAAATCTCACCGTCTCTGTTTTCCCGAAATTCCCTCACCACCTTCATAAACTCTGTTCTCTCTCTCTTCTTCCTATAATTTTCGAATTAGATTTTGGTTTCTGTGTTTTGAAGCAGAGAACAACAACAACTGCAACCATGCTTGTCTACCAGGATCTTCTTACAGGTAAAGCTTTCATCTACAACCCTTTTATCTTTTCCTTTGCAACCCAATTGAGATTCTTTTCCTTTTCTTTTTTCCCTCCCCTGTTTTGTGTTATTGTGTAGTTTTGGATATCTTAGCCTTGTTGTTAGTTGTTTCCTTGATGAACGCTAAAATCATTTAATTTTATACAATTTTCAAGCTTGAAATTGTTGTATTTGCCACAATTGTGATTTAAGATAGCAGAAGGAGAAAAAAAAAAAACAGAGTAGTTTGAACCTTTTTAACGAATACAGAGTTGTTTGTGTGTTCTCTAGGGGTGAACCCTGAACGCTTCTTGTTAACTTAGCTTTGGATTTGGAAGAGACTTCCATAATTATTCAAAATTACAATAGAACTTGTTGGTCTAATTTCAAATAATATATATATATATATATATATATATATTTGTTGTATTTGTGATTTTGGCAAAAGTGCAATTTTCTGATTTTGTGAGGAAGTGCACACTAGTTGTTTTTAACCTTAAGGATGATGTTACCTAAATTGTATGATTTTTAGTTAGTATGATTGCTAGTTGGAGATAATGTTAAGATCTAAGATTATTTCTATTGGTTGAGATAAGGATTAAGTGAGTAAATCATTGTTCATCTTTTAACCAAAAAAAATAAATAAATCATTGTTCATCTAAAAAAGGGTAAGTCGATGCTATAAAGCTCTTGCTATGTCCAACATGTCTAAAGAGGGTCCAATGTCCCGAGAGGGGCTGAATCCACTTTGTAGATCAAAATGTAGACGGTCTGTTATTTCGCAACTTGAACATGTGACTGTAAAATCACATTGCAATTACCGTGGCTAGATCATGTTCATATGATCATATTAAAATGCTTCAACTTATGAACTTCATTATTTTGATGAATTTTTAGGTGATGAGCTTCTCTCTGACTCATTCCCCTACAAGGAAATTGAGAATGGAATCCTGTGGGAAGTGGAAGGAAAGGTTAGGCATGATTTCTATAATTTGAATCATGTGTTTCTTTTCTTTGCATGCTTTATTTCTCATGTTTTTGTGGCTCACCAATGAATCATACCTCAACTTTGTTGGGCAATGTGGCTTTCTGCAGTGGGTCGTTCAAGGTGCATTGGATGTAGATATTGGTGCTAACCCTTCTGCAGAGGGTGGAGATGAGGATGAAGGTGTTGATGACCAAACTGTCAAAGTAGTTGATATTGTTGACACTTTTAGGCTTCAGGTATATAGCATTTCTTATTTCTAGTTAACCATTTGTTGACATCTTATGCAGTCAGTACAAATAATTTTTTTCTTTTTTTTTTTCCAGGAGCAACCTCCTTTTGATAAGAAACAATTTGTCACATTTGTGAAGAGATATATTAAATTGCTGACACCCAAGTTAGAGGCAGAGAAGCAAGAGTTGTTTAAGAAGCACATTGAGGGAGCAACTAAGTTCCTACTCTCAAAGCTCAGTGACCTCCAATTGTATGTGGTGCTTCATTATCTTTCTACTTCTTTGGTTTTATTATATTTTGATATGATAGTTTACGATGATTTATTGGCTTCAGGCAATAGGGCCTGTGGAGAATCTAAATTCATTATAGGCCAATTTGGATCCCCTCTCCAACATAGATTCTCTATAGCCCCTCCAAAATAATTTTTTAAATTGAAGAGTTTATGGTGATTTATTGGTTGTAGAGGCCGTAGAGAATCTGAATTCTCCTTTGGACCAAGAAAATTTTGGTTCATAAGTTAAAATAGTTTCTCTGCAAATTAATTTTTAGCACGTAAAGAACATATTGTAAATAGTATGTACTTAAATAATACTAGTAGTAAAAACATGGTTCATTTGTGTTCTAGTTTTTATTATGGTCCACTTTTGAATTCCCTATTTCTTTACATAGTTATTTGGTTGCTTTCGTTATGCATAAATAATCCTTACTGATTGAGATTTGATGTGGCAGTTTTGTTGGGGAGAGCATGCACGATGATGGAAGCCTGGTCTTTGCATACTACAAGGAAGGTGCCACTGATCCAACTTTCATCTACTTTGCCCATGGGTTGAAGGAGATCAAGTGCTGAACACATGGTTTAGGCTTTGTTCGTGATGTGGAATCCTTGTGTTTCTGGGTTTTGGTCTTTAGATACTAATCGGGCTTTATGAGCTCATTATGTTATATTTAGGTTGTTTCAAGAGTTTGATTTTTTAAATGGTTTATCGTTTGGTTGTTATGTGTGGAACAAATTGTCATATAGTGATTTAACCCAGTAACATGTCTGCTAGTTATTTTTGTGTTTTATTTGCCAAATTAATTAAGTTCTATTGTTTTATTTGCGAAATTAAGTTCTATTGTTATCTTGATGAACCTCTCAGTTCATTGGCAAATAAAGAGAAAAACAAACAAGTTTGCAGTAAAAAAAGGTGATGATGACAAGGTAAATGAATGTAACGAATTAGGCACAAAGTGTATGTTGAGTGAAAACGTGAGGAAGGTAATTAACGAATTAGGCACAGTATATGTGTGGTAAAAACATCAGATGCGCAAGTTGGGGTGTTCAAGATTATAAGAAAGGACTAGTATTAATTGAAAGTGATAGAATGTTGAAAGTGAGAAGTAGGTTCAAAGTAGTAACTCATTTTTTGAGGGAATATAAATTCTCAACCTATTTGATGAGAATGAAATGAAAGGAAAATTGATGTTATTGCACTCCTAAGAATGATTGATACTTAAGAATCTGAATTGCTAATCTTGTAACAAATGTCAAATATCCATTTTTAGCATCAATATTCCCGGGAACCTGCTTCCATAATCTCAGAGGTGTCCTTTTGGATTGTTGATAATTTTCACTGATTCTAAAGTGCATGTTTAATGTTTCGTCAAGCTTTTCCTCGAGCTTAGAAGAGAGTATTTCTGCATTAAAAGAGTACAGAGTTTGTACCTAGCAGTTGTTGAACTGGTATTATATGACTTTGTAGCTGACGATGTAACAGGGTTGTGACAATCCTCACATGATTACTACATATGAATACAGCTTGTACAACTTGATTGTTGTATTGAACTCAATCATCTCACGTGTTAAATTAGATTCGGTTTACAGCCTTGCTCTAGTCCACGGATGTTAATTGTTTCATGAGTCATTCATCATAGAGAATTGCGAAATTCGATCAACAGGACTTAAATATTGCAAGCAGATGAAATTTCTATCAAAAGCCTATGAAATTGACGACCAAATTGTGTCTCTAACAGATGATTCTGAGGAACTGTATGGCTTAAATATGGAAACAGCAAACAAATGTCAAGCATCATATGAAATTTTCCATTGGCTTGAGAGAAGTGAAAATAGCTTGTTCCAGAATCCAGCCTATGCGTAATAATTTAGGCTTGCTTTCTTCTTTGCTTGGACTTGAATGATGCCTTTATTGAAGTCCTCATGGTTCACCTACAATTGGAAACAAAAAGAATTTGATATAGGAATAACATATATTGAAATGTCAAAACATCTTTATCCCCTTTCAAAATTTTATGAAATAGTCAATGTCACCTGTCTAGTAGATGTCTTTAGCACATCACATTTGCCTTTCCTTTGTGAATCAAGATCAATATTGGCACCATCTTCATCCGCTTCAACTTCTGGGTTCATTTCCAATATCTAAAATACAAATAATTATCATGTCATTAGCAACTAGAAAAAATTCATCACTAAAAAGTCTCTAAAAATTTCAAATATAGAACCTAAAGAGTATAGAGCAAGCAACCTTGACCATGTTGGCAACGAGGAATGGCAACTGTTTATTGAGCTTAATCTTCTCCTGATTCTCCCTGATGTTCTCCTTGTCGAGAAGACAAGGGGCTCTGACGATGTCGCCGTTGGTCATGCTCGCTAGCTGATCATCTTTGAAGCTCATATCCTCTACCATGTCGGATAATCGAATGGAATAGATTCACTGAAAACAAACAACAATCGAAGAAATTGAGAAACTTAAATAGATTTTCCTTTTAACTTGTTTTCTACATCAACAATTACCAAATATATATATGTTTTCCAAACGAGCGATAAAAACAATTACCAAATGGTTTATGGGCCAATGTTACTAAACTAAGGCATAGCCCAATCTTCTATAACCTAGCCCATATCCATTATGCGAGAAATTCTTGGCCCAAATTATTATTTAATTTGCTGGATTCACGAAATCTTCATTCGTAATAAATCGCATATTAATATATTATATATTAAGTAGTGAAAACCATCATCAATTCCATTGTCGTCCAGCGGTTAGGATATCTGGCTTTCACCCAGGAGACCCGGGTTCGATTCCCGGCAATGGAATCTTTTTTTCCAACGTTATTTTTCAAAGTCAAACAACAAAAGGCAACGTACCATTTGTACATTGAGTGGGACCATAATATGCATCATGTTTATGAAAGGCAAAAATGGTTGTAAAATAGAGCATTTACGGAATGCCATTTCCTCAAGGTTGGTGTTAATTAAGAGAAATATGTTTTTTCAGGTAAATGTATGAATGGTCCAAACTTTGAAAGGACATGGATGCCTTGAGTGAGATAAGGTGGTTGTTGTCGTCTTTATCTTGTTTTTTTACAACTACTACCAATAGTCTACGTATTAATGTGCAACAAAATTGTGGCATTAACCCATGTCGGTGTAACTTTGCGTAACAAGATCATATGATCCTTTGAACTCAAGGTCAGAGACGTGTGAAGGAATGTCAAATATTCGACAATATATGCAATGTAAACCAGATATTGGTATGTGATTCCTTGAGTAGCGAATATGACTCATTTTTTTGCTCAAGTGGTAAACAAATGTTGACCATAAGTCACAACTAGTCTCTATTTAATCTTTCTTTAAACATGCGAATCCCAGAAAGTGAATTACACAGCTAATTCCGAAATGTTACGTTGTTAATATTATTATATGATTATGAACTATCATGTGCAAAGATCAATTAACAAGTTGCTTAATTAACAATTTCAGGGCTTTAGTGATCCATAGAATCTCACATCTTGATGACTGTAAACAAAGCTAATGAAACCTTGTTACCAACTTAAGATTTTTGAAAAAGATATGGAAATCATGTGTGGGGGCCATAATGTATAGAAGAAAAGAACCTACGGTTCCCCAAGGGGGCCACTCTTTGCCTTTAAAATTGGGAATGCCTTAGAAAAGGGTATTCATATTGGAATGTAATGGAACCTTCCATTGACAAGTAACCAACTGCTAAATAATACTCCCTCCAGTTCTTTTTATAAGAAAAACTTGGACAAAATCACACAAACTAAGGAAACTAATATTTTTTATAAAATTAACTACTATGCTTAATTTCAATGATGTTTTTTTCCTTTTTACAAGAACAATCATACTAATTACCATAAATGTTGATCATACCTATTGAGTGCTTGCAATTTCCCTCCATATTTTTGTATTGGGAATAATTCCCTTTGCATTGGTATTGATTATTTGACTTAATTTTATAAGAGTGTTTCTTATAAAAAGGACCAAGAAAAATCTCCAAAATGTTTCTTATAAAAAGGACCGGAGGGAGTAGAAAAATAGCATATAATTGACAACTCTAATTAATTCCCCCCATAAAAAAAATTTCAAGCCGGCAAGGCGGCAACTTTTACTTTTCTATTAATCTATCTGCTCATTTTTTCCCTCCAAGATAAATAAATAAAACTGTCTATTCTTTTGCATTTTTTAACATCTAGCTACTTCTGTAATTTTCTTCTTTTTTGGGTGCACAAGGAATTTTCAAATTAAGGATGGTTACTAGTTACTACTACTACTACTTTTGCTTCATATCCTTGATGACCTATAATTCACTTTCTTTTCTTTCTAAGACCTGAACTTTCTCATATTGAGATACACCTTCCTCACAACAAAACAAACCCAAAAAGCCAAAAGTCCTCTTCCTTAAAACATATAACCACATTTCATGGTGGGAAAGGATGATTCCCTTGCACATTTCACGCATATACCCCGCTACCCCTTTAAAACTTGCCACTTTATTCGTTTCTCACTTCACTATTTCACTCCAACCTTTTCCTTTATGCCTTCAATTTTGAAATAAAAGTTTCCTCAATCCAACAAAATATTCAAAGTTCAACTTCAAACTTAAAAAATTTTTATTTATGCTTTAAGGCTAGCATGGAAAGTGAATTGAAGGATGTAAACGTTTAGCCTATCTTAGCAAAGCACTAACAAAAGCCGTTTTGATCCGCCAAAAAGACTATTAGCTCAATATTTTCAGAAGGCGATTGGAAGGTTCCACAACTAAGTGGACACTGTGTTAGTAGCTGAGACAGCCACAAGCGAGTTTTATCTCATCCAATTGTTAACTAATCGAGCAGTAATGAAATTGCAATGTTATGAACCCAAATTACTCATAAATGAAACCCAGTTGAATTTAGGGGAATTATAAATAGAAGAAAAAAAAAGAAACACATTTGACCAATTTTGCACAGTAGCAGCAGTAGTAGACTTTCAAAAGTCGAAAACACGAGACCATTAATATTGCTGATACCCATCACCAATACAATGACACTGTCACTGTTTTTTCCTCGCCCACTCAGATTCAGTGTCTGAGTAACACAGAACATGACAGAAGAACAGTGAAGAAGAGACCAAGTTGACTTAATTTTGACCCCATTTTACACAAACAATCAAATCCAAATTAAATAGCAGTATTATTATTCAGAAGCATTGATTGTATATTCATCAATTCTCACAATTACAACTACAGTGAACCACAATGACCAATTTAAACAAAAAAAGAAAAAAAGAAATTGAAGTTTAACCGCCCCGGCACCTTGCAATGGCGCTGCAACCACGGTTGTAAGGGTTAGCCTGAGCCCCTGGTCGGCAATTGTAGTAGGAAGCGCCGCGTCGAGAGCACGGGACGGTGTTCTTCCGCAAAGCGCCGTAGCTGATGTAGCGAGTATCAGCTAAGATGCGCCGGTTGATCTCGGAATCCAGCTCGAACTCCTCACCTTCTTCACCTTCCAGGCACTCAGCGATGGAGCCCTTGCAGTGTGGGCCCGTTACCCACCCTGTCGCCATGAGGCTGTCCCCGCCGGCGACCACCATACTCGCCGCCAGTAGAATGGTGGCGACGGCGGAGATCATGAAGAAAGGTAGCGAAGGTGACTTGGCCATTCCCTTTTTCAGTGTTGAGCCAGCTGCGAGTTTTTTGAAGGTATAAATAGAAGCTTGCGTTGTGACGTAAATGGACAGTGTGATGCCATTTTATTACATATGTGCCATTTTGAACGTGGAGCTGCTTCACGTTACTTTGTTTCGGGAATTGGAATTTTGATTTTAATTCTTTTTGAAATCTGGAATTTACTTTCTTAAATTCGCATGTAATATTACCCCGGTACTCACCTCCTTTTGTTGATGGAGTAGTATTATACACATACTTTTTTTTATATCGGAAGATAGTATTATACACATACTAAACTTATGGTTATTTGTAATTTAAGAAATAGATGTAGCACACCAAATAGATGGTTGGACTCGATAAACATGTAGTTTACGGTTCGATCCTTCAGTGGTGATATGAATAAACAAAGACAAGAAACGAAAAATTGTGGGATAAATTAAGAAAGCGTTTTAATTCATTCACATTCTATTTTTTCTTGCATCACATTTCAACACATTTTTTTTTCTTATATCTTTCTCTTCTTTCTATATTATACTCCCTCCGTTCCTATTTAACTGTCTAGGAAGAGAAGAAACACATATTAAGAAGTGCAATTAATTTTGTTACTTTTCATAAAAGTATTATTTGATTTCCTATTTCACCCTTTAAAATGTATATTATCTTTCCTCATTTTTTGTTCCTGCAAGGGTCTTTCTTGAAAAAACATCATTTAATACTCTCTTGAAACTCTAAGTGGACAGATATATAAGAACAAATTTTTTTTCTTCAAAGTGGGCAGTTAATAAGGAACGGAGGGAGTATTATATCATGTATCGTGTCTCTCATTTCTTCCATTTTTCTTGCATGTATGTGATGAAGAGTGTGAATATAGACTTATTATATTTTTAAAGTGTGATTATTTATATTTTTTATTTTAAAATATTAAAAATTATTGATGAGTGATAAATAATAAAAAACATGAAGTTCTAAGTGAAAGATATAATTTTGATGGCGGATTATTTCTTATTTTTAAATCACTTTTACTTAATTCTAAAGGATAAAAAAATAAAAAATACTAAATCACTTTTAAAATGCATTGGCTGACGTGGCGTATCACGTTTGGTTAGTCCTTCTGTTCGTGAAAAAATTGACTGCAGAAGAACGCGCCTAAAACACAGTCACATTGAAACAGAGTAAACCAAACGAAAATTGGGGATTTAGGGTTTCCTCGTCCGGACTCGCCAAATCAATCCTTCGCGCGAATATGGAATCAGAAGGTAATAGCCCTTTAATTTTGTTACACGAGAATCGAATTGATCTTTTATCCTCGTTATTGAACCGATTATACAATTCTGCGTTGCTATTCGTAACCCTTGATGATCTTGTTTTAGGGCAAAAGGGTACGCTGAACCCGTCAGCAATGTTGGCTACCCTGCTTAGTAAGAGACACAAGCTTCACGAGGAGCTTCGTAACATTGAAAAGCAGGTACCTTTGTCTATATTACCATCTGGGTTTATCAATTTATCCTCTTAGATTCACATAATTTTAAATTCTATTGGACTGAGGTTTCTTGTTTAATTGGGCATGCTAAAATGCAGTTACTAGTTAGTTAGGACTGTTATGTGTTCAGTTAGACAGTTAACTAAATCAGTTAACAAATGTAATTCAGATTAGGTTGAAATGTGTGATGTAAATTACCTGTATATAAACATACAGGTGAGTCAATAATACTTACTGATTCATTTTCACACAAATCACTTGTTCTATAGCAGTAGATTACATTTTTTCCACTGATGCAGGTTTATGATATGGAGACAAGTTATTTACAAGATCCCGGACAGTGTGGCAATGTATTAAAAGGATTTGAAGGGTTCCTATCTTCATCAAAGAACACTGCTCTGTATAAATTCCTTCTTTATACCTTTCTTTATCTCTTAAATACTTATATAAGTTTTGTCCTCCCTATCTTGATGTCTCATAAGGAAACAACATGTTCTGTCAGTCCGTGTCGTTTCTAAAGGATGTTTCATTTCTGCTGAGAACAAATAATATCATCCATATTTTGTCAGAATCATAGATTTTGATAGTCCTAATGAAAATAGGGTGGGTAATCATTAGTCATGGCATCTTTCAGGTGTACGATCTGCTATACTTGATCATAAACCTTAGTTATTAGGGATTTCTTTGGGTCTTCCTGTGATTTTTATTCATTGACGGTTGGGGAAAGCGAACTCATGAGTTTTGTTTCTTATGTTGATATTGATTGCTAAAGAAGTGCCCCAGACAGTGATATCTTGCTGAGACTTGCCTATATGCATTAGTAATTGAATCTTTCCAAGATTTTAGATGAGGGAGTAGAATTGTCTGAAATAATGTGAAGCAAGTGCAGCCCATAGGGTGCAGCTGTAAGCATAATGAATAGCCTGAACAATTATGTCTACACATCTGAGTTGCATGTAAAAATAAATAGTTTTGTATAGCTGTGTGCCTCTATTCATCCTTAGTTAATGACATGCTGTTTTCTTGTTTATGGTTTGTTTGACTGGTGAATCTATTTTCTTCATGGCAGCTTGAAGCGGTCTAGAAAGTTTCAGCCCGAAGATAGACTCTTTTCATTATCTTCAGTGACTTCGCCAGCGGTGTGTTTTTGATATTCAGTATTAGCATCTAAATAGGAATAGAAAAACTGAAAAAAGATGTCCAATAGTGAGCACTAGGTAATATGAGTGACTAGCTCTAGGAAGAATTGAAGATAGCTTCATAACTGTTCATTTCTTATGCAGTTTTTACTTTTTACATCCTTATTAAAAGTGGTAGTAATACTTTTGTGTGATTCTTGATTTTTGGCATTATTAATATGTTAATCTTACGAAGATACAGTTAAAACGGGTTGGAGCATCATTTTCCAATTTTTTTGGACTGCAATACATCTGTAATTCTGTGCTACCTTGAAATAATCCCATCAATCATTAGAGCCCAATTATGAGTTTGGCGAAGAATGGCTAATATGATGGCGCCATTTTAATCAACTTGGAATATAAAGCATTTCAGAGGTTTTTTTTTTTTCTTTTTTTTGTGGAATTTAAAAACAATAATAGCATAGATTTTCCTCTTGGATCTCATTTATGATTGTTCTGTATATTTGGTGTTTGATACAAGAAGTACTTGAAGTCTTGGTTATATATGATGAGAAGTTTATTTCCCACGGACAGAAGAGAAGTTAAATGCTTTACATGAGTCATGTCCTGTCATTTGATTTCGACTTTGCCCAGTGTTATTACCATATTGGAGGAGTAAATATTAGTTATCTTTAAACTCAAGATCATCAAAATCCAATCATTTATTGAGAAATAATAGCAGTTTTTGTGTTGGATGGGATGTATCTGAGTTCAAGTTAGCAAAACCGATCTCCATACGGTCCAATTCTGGATCCTTTACTGGGCATATGAACCTTCCACCAATCCACCCACTTAACACCCCTTCCGTTACATGAATCTTTCGTTTTTTACTTTCCTCCAACTCTGTTTAGTCATGAATCATGACTCATGATGCACTACTCCATTTATTAAAGGTTTGTATGCACAACTAGGTTATTTCTGAACTGTGACCTTTATTTTCTTCATATGTTTCCTCTAGGCAGAAGAGCTTGCTGCTGGACGAGATGGTGAGTTCCTATAAGTGAGCATTTTGATGACTTTCCTGGCATTGACTTCATTGCCCATTCATTGTATTTCTGTTTATCTCACAGATGGAAGATCAGATTTTGGTCCTGGTCGTTCAAAGGGTGGTGGAATTTATGCAAATGGACAGTAAGCACTGAACTAATATGATTTTGCTTTAATCTTGTTGACTTAAGCAATTGCTTAATTTACGGAAATCTGTTCCACAAGTCTTGGCAAAGATGTAAAAAATACATGTTGTAAGCTAAAAATTCTTTTGTCTGCCATAGGGGTAAACCAAAGAAAGGAAGAGGTGCGCCAAGAGATGCAAAGAGAGCAAGGGCTTCTAGTGAACAAGATTTTGATTATGAAGATGACCCTGACGCGACATAGTGATTGAAAATCCGGTTCAATTTTGGGTTTAAACTTGTGGATTTTAGGAGCCTGGAGAAATCTGCATGCCTACTTGTTGGATAGGCAGTTGGTGCTCTGTGGTTTCTTCATTCTATGTATATATTTCTAGTCCCAATAGTTGTGGATTTTTTACTTCTTGGGTGAACAAGCCCATCTACTCCTCATGTCTCAAAGCCATGAGTGAGATGTTATGTTGAAGGCAGCCAGGATACAGTAAATGTTTCTTTGCACAATTTTTTGTTGGCAGTTTAATGATTGTTTTATTAGACTTGTTCTTCTAGTATGAATTGTTAGTGTTATAAACCTGTTCTAGTAAGAAAAATGAAGCAAGCTTATCAGTGCAGCCTTGCAAAGAAAAAGTTCTTAGCTGTGTTCATTTATGCTGTCCAATTACACGCTATTTCTTAGTCTTGAATAAACCAAAGGCTTAATTGCACTTTTCGTCCCTGATTTTAAGCCCCTGTGCAATTTTGATCCCCTTTGTTTAAAAGGAGCGATTTTGGTACACGAAAGATCAATTTGTGACAATTGGGTCCCTACCGTCCAATTGCTAACAGACGTTGCCTACCGTCCAATTGCTAACAGACGTTGCCTATGTGGACCTTATTAATGAGGTGGACCTGACAGTGTGTGCCACTAGGATGCTATAGGATGCCATGTCATATTTTTTTCTTTTAAAAATAAATTATCTCTAATTCTAATTCCTTTTCTTTTATTTTTCCTTTTTCTTCTAAATCTCCATCTTCTTCAACATATCACGGTACCACCTCTTCTTCTTCTCCAAACTACATTCATCTGACCATCTTTTTCTTTTTCTTCTTCAAGCGTCACCCTCTATCTGCCCAGAACTCAAAAACCCCAATCTCCATTGAATCCATCACCACGCCCATCTTCTGTACCAAATCTGTGGAGGCAAGGGGGTGGCACAGATCTGTGGTTTTGGGCTTGAGTTTGGATGATGGTGGTTATGAAGAGGGCAATCACGCGGTGGTAATAGGCGTAGATAAGGAGGACAGCGCAGTGGTTCCTGGATTTTATGGGTTTCAAATCATGATTGTCAGAGGTAAGGGATGAAGGGGGAGGGCTGACTGTTGAGGATGAAAGGGGGAGATTGAAAAATAGTGGTGAATCTGGTGAAGGAATGGAAAATAGTGTTTCTGATTTTGCTGAATTGAGGAATATGGTAGATGATGAAGGCCAATTGGAACTTGGAAGTTGAAGGTGGGTCTAGGGTTTGTGAAACTGAAGGCACAGATGCAGGGGTGGTGTGAGTACCCATTCACCCTAAGAGATCAATTTCTCTTGATTCTTGTTCTGTTGCAAATATCAATCTATGGTGCTAACTCACATAGAGTGTTGGAGGGTGTTGTTAAAAGCGTTGGATTTTTTTTGGCTTAAATGCATTTGGTGCCCCTGATGTTTCATGGGAGTGCAAATGATACCCCTCTTCTAATTTTGTCAACGTTTGTACCCTCCATGAAACAAAACAGTGTAGCGTTTGCCCTTCTGTCAGTTCAACGTTAGTTTACTAACGGAGGGGCTGACGTGGAATTTTATTTTGCTTTTCCTATTTGCAAAAAAAAAACTATTACAAAACCAGGGGAAGGTCAACACCCATCATCTTCTTCCTCCAACTCAATTTCCAGAACAAAATAAACCAGAACACTAAAAATCGCAAGGGAAGGGAAGCAGAGCATGACCCGAAACCAGAACTTGCAGGAGAAGAAGAAGGAAGAGGAGGGGACAAGCATGATTCAGATAAAACAACAACTAAAAATTAAAATTTTCTTTTTTTCCTGTTAACAACACAAGCAACGACTTCAACAAATTGAAGCAAAACAAGCTTCACCAATGCATTTCTTTTTCTACACCCTAATTCCTTATTCACAATCTCAATCATTCATAAGCAACTAAGGAAAATCAAGTAAAAGATGAAACTTTGGGATCAAACACATTTATGAATGAAAGCAAAATCACCATAAATCTAAGCAAGATTCAAATGAGATCTGACAAATTCACAAAGCACAAACCCACCCACCACCACAACTGAAACCCGTGACTCCCCACCTGCAATCGGAACCACCCCAACTCCACCTGCAATCGGAACCACCCCCACCTTCAATCGGCACCGCCCCAACCTACCCCCGCCTGCAACCAGATCTGTGAATCGAAATTGTGAGACAACCGAGAGGAGATCGAAGGGCAGAGAAAGAGGATGGTGATTAAGGGGGCTTGATGGTGATGGAGGGCGACCAAACTGGCTACATCCAGAAGAAGCAGAGCAATGGATGGCGGCGTGACGTGGTTGGGGTGGCGGCTATGAAGAACATGAAGAAGAAGATGATATGGTGAAGGGGATGAAGATTAATGATTCAGAAAAAAAAGTTAAGGTTTTTTTTAATTAATATATAATTTTAAATATAAGTAATCTGATTTTGAATTAAAAAACAGAGAAAATCCATATCACATTTTAATAAAATTCCACGTCAGCCCCTCCGTTAGTAAACTAACGTTGAACTGACAGAAGGGCAAACACTACACTGTTTTGTTTCATGGAGGGTACAAACATTGACAAAATTAGAAGAGGGGTATCATTTACACTCCCATGAAACATCAGGGGCACCAAATGCATTTAAGCCATTTTTTTTAGATGAAGGTGGATGGTTGAGGATGAAGGGGAAGATGAAGATGAAGATGAGGAGCGTTAAAAAAATTCTGGGTTTTGTGGGTTGTTAGAGGAAAGGGATGAAGGGGCAGGATTGAGGATGAAAGGGGAGATGAAGATCATTAAAAATTCTGGATTTTGTGATTTTCTGAATTTTTGGGTGAATGTGTGGAAGATTGATAATGAAGTTTTTTTTTTAACGTGGTGATAGGGTCAAGATGGTAGAAGAGTGATTTTAGGATAATCTTTCATATTGTAAATAATTTGTTTTATTTTTTATTTTTTAATTTACTGACATGTCATTTAAGGTGGTGTAGTTAGTAAAAAAGAATCAAGATAAGAATATTCTGTTTGAAATTTGACGGAAAACTAACGGAAGGACCCAATTGTCACATCTAGATCTATGTTGTACCAAAATTACTCGTTTTAAATAAAGGGGACCAAAATTGCACAACGGATATACATAAGGGACGAAAAGTGCAATTAAGCCTAAACCAAATTTAAGATGCTTCTTCCAGTAAAGAATCAAAAGGTTTAAATTGAGCGTTTGGTTATAATTTTACCTGAATAAGTTGAGTTGAGTTAAGTGTATGAAATTTGAAAACACGCACACCGTACAATGCCAAAATAATAACCAAACACTTATTGTCATAAGGCTTAATTACAACTTTGGTCCCCAACGTTTACCAATGCCACGATTTTGGTCCCCGACCTAATTTAATTACATGGATGGTCCCCGACGTTGTAGGTCGTGTGCAACGTTAGTCCTACCGTTTATTTCTTAATGGAGGAGGCTTACGTGGACGTCTAGTTGGAGAGAAAAAGGAGATCTGAGGAGAGAGGGAAGCACGTGAGTATGACGTGAACTCACGTGAACCTTATATGAACTCATTATACCCAAATCTGAAACCCTAGGGATCTAAATCGAGTTACCTTCTTCGTTCCAGGGAGGTCAGGGGTTTGGGTATAATGGGTTCAGATAAGGGTCACGTGATACTCACGTGCTTCCCTCTCTCCTCATACCTCCTTTCTCTCTCTAACTGGACGTCCACGTAAACCTCCTCCATTAAGAAATAAACGGTAGGACTAACGTTGCACACGGCCTACAACGTCGGGGACCATCCATGTAATTAAATTAGGTGGGGGACCAAAATCGTGGCATTGGTAAACGTCGGGGACCAAAGTTGCAATTAAGCCTTGGCATAAACAAACTGTTTTCCAAACACACTCTTTAATCAGTTATCATCTTTTAAGGGAGCATATCAGGTGAGAGGAGTGGTTTATGGTGAGAGATGAGAGGAATATTTAAGAGCCCTTGGATCAAAATTGATGGCTCAGATTAAATCCCACTTTTAACACAATCACGTGACCCCTTCTCATACACGATGCAACCCCTGTTTCTCGTCCCTCTCAAACCGTTGCCTTCTCTATCGTTCCTCTCCAGGTAAGAAGCTCAGTTCTTCACCTTTTTTTTTTCATTCCATTTTCTTCTTCCCTCATCTCAAGCAACCCTTCTTACTCTCTATTGTTCTTCCCTAAATCTTACCAAAAGTCATCGCCTTTATTCTGTTGTTCTTCCTCCAATCCTCTCTATTCATCATCCTCATTCGCTTATCTGTTAATTAAATGGTTTGAGGGGTGGAGCTTGACCGCGGCTATGGAGTTTTGGCGGAGATGTGGCCGGAAAAATGGTCTGAGGAATTTCTGATGTGGGTGGTTGAGAATTGAGAAATTAGGTTAATTTTATCAAATTGGGGTTGAGAATTGAGATTTTCTGCTTAATTCTTGAGGAAATTGAATAATTGAACGATTTGAAACCTCCTCGCCGCCGTCAGAGACTGAGACGGTAGCCTCCTCGATGTCGCAATTAAGATCCATGATTCCATGTGGCTGTGAAGTGGAGCCGCAAGGCAAAAGGGGGGTCATCGTCAACATGAACAATCTGAAACCTCCTCGTAGCCGTCGGCCAGTGTCCCCTTCTATTTTCAGATCTGAACCGGCCACCATCACCTCCTCTGGTTCCGGCGAACCACCACCACGCTCTGCTAGCGCATCGCCGCCACTCTCCTCCTCCATTCTAAGACCCCCGCCGCTTCTCCTTGTCGAGTACAGCGCCGCCGCCTCGTCCCCTCTGATTCCAATACCGCCATTGCTCGTTCACGCCAGGATCAACACCATCGTTGTCGTCCAAATCCCTCATCGATGCCCTGGGTTGAGACTTGAGAGAGTGCGAGAGTGAGGAGAAGATGATGCTTCAGGGCCACAAAAATTAATGGAAAAAACAGGGTAGACCACGTGACAGTGTTTTAATAAAAATCAAATCTGGACCATCTATTTTAATCAAACGGTTACAAATCAATGCTCTCATCTCTCACCATAAACCACTCCTCTCACCTGATATGCTCCCCATCTTTTAATTATTTAACTTTAAGCAAAAGAAGGAAACTTCATTTGCCTTAAGTACTTTTTCCAAATAATGAAAATAAGTACAAAGTTCAACTACCCGGACGCCCAAAAAGCAAAAGAATTTATTTTTTTCCTTATAAAAAGAGTTGCTTTAAACATCAATGTGGAGCCTAGCTGCCTCTTAACAAGATGAGGACAACGAAAGTTCAGGAATTATACAAAGAAATATAAGATGTTGATGTGTTTTCTAACATCAAATAGGGTTGCTTTTCATAGAAAGTACACATAAGCCTTATTTAGTTACACTAGGGGGCAGCTGAAAATTGTTAACTAGAAGATCAGTGGCAAAGAAAAAGGGGGGAAAATGCATTATGCAAAGGAACTACCAATTCTTTTCAAAAGGAAACCTGTCCAACGAAGGGAAGCTCACATTATTTTTTGACAAAATTATAAAGCAAAAGCAACATAGAGAGGGTAGCTTTCGTTCTCCTTTACAAATGTAAATTCCACCACTGACCACACAAGACAGTCATTGAAGTTGATACAACCAACCATACACAACAAAATAAAGCACTTTTAACGGAAGTTATTGAAATGAGAGCACTTTTAGACAAATGTAACGAAAATTTAAACACACCATTGGGTGTCAACTGTCAAGTTCATGTGTCAATTGACCAGCTAGTCTCATTAACAGCACATATATGTATATCATATTTCTTAAATTAAAACTTTTAAACTCCTAAAGTCCTACTGGGTATGATATAGGGGTGATAATTTCCACCTCAAGGTGGGATGCCAATAGCATTGCTTAGAGAATTTTTTTTGAGAATTGGGATGAAAGTTCACCTGATAAAAATTTTGGGGTGAGGATGGAGATCATTTTCTCCGCCAATGACATCTCTACACCGTATATATAATTGAAAATATAATACGTCTTATAAATATTAGATTATAATAAAAACTTCACTTTTTGAATGAGTTAAATGTTGAATTTTACATTTCAAATTACTTATTTTGTAGACTTCACATATAATATTATAAATTTAATTTAATATTATTGGAACTTTATTATATATTTACATTAATTTGGACGTGGATGCGCTACCCATGTACAAATTCATTTCACGACCGAAATTGAGATGGGGACGGGAACAAAAGAAAGATGTAGGGATGAGGAGCGGGGAAGCACTCCCCACCCTCGCATATGGCGGGTGCCACCCCTAGCATGACAAGGCGGTAATAATTAATAAATTAATTTATATAATAGAATTTGTGAAACTTAATTATCTAAAAGTTAGCTCAAGAGGTGACTATTGACTTCCCCTACATAAAGACTTTTTGGTTGTATCGCAAGTCAATGTTGAATTTCTCAACACACATATTCACGCCAAAAAATGAGCATTTTGAGTATATATATGTGGTCTCTATTAAACAGATATAGGATAAATTTTAATATCATATTAGGATTTAAAAGACATAACTCTACCCTAAATGCAAAATGCAAGTAAAATGTGGAGATTGTTTTTTCATACATAAAGACTATTTTCAGCATAGCTCTAATCCAAGAATCCAAGAGTTCTTAATATTATCATCTTGTAAATTTGATTTTGATAATCTCACCTTTTTTGAACCGCTTATTTTTTAACACGTACCTCAACACATTTTTCAGAATATGTTCCATATGGCCCACCTCATATGCTCATACTCCTATAACCAATAACGTTTTACAACATTCCAGTGCCTAAAAATATAAAAAGCATACAGACCCTGCACAATCAATTAAGCCACAATACAATAGCACCGTGATATGGAGTTATGGACAATGTGGGGCAGCACTCAAGCACTAGCATGAGAAGGCCAATAATTAATTAATTATCTAATTCAAGTATAATAATACATATATGATATATCATCATGAAGAACCAAGAAGAACCACTGAACAAAAACCAGAGACCCCAGAGCCCCATAATTGTCCTCCCCAACTTTTCATTTGTTCAATTCAAAGCAAACAAATTGTGTTCCTTTTCCTAACTCTGCTTTTTGAAGCTTTTGATAATATTCCCCTATATCTACAGGCATTACAAAATTACCTCAATGCTCATACAAGTTGTATGTGTGAAAAAAGACCAAAAAGCACTTCAACAATAGAATGATTGTGCTCAACACCACATCACATGACCGAACACGCATTAGGATTTTCATCACTAAAGTATTCGAATGATTCCGACGGCTGTGATGAGGCATACGATTCTGATTCGTAGGTATACGGTGGAGGCTCCATTTCATTCCCCGGATGCACCACGTGGGCATATGAATACGGTTGTGGAGGTGCATAATACGCCGCACCATAGCCGCTGCTGCTACTAGGATGCGTCGTGTGGTAGCTCATGGTATAAACCGGAGCCGGCTGAGGGGGAGCATAGTAATGTGGTGGATACATGTGATGACGTGGAGCACTCACATTGTCAGGTGGGTACATGTGATGATGTGGAGGACTCTCATTGGCTGGTCTTGAAATTGGAACCGAAGTTGTAGGTCCCGGGACATGGACATGGCCTTGACCTTTTGACCGGTTACCCAAACCACCGGTAGCTGCCGCTTCACCACCACCAGGGTGTTCAGCTGTAACAGCAGCAACACCCTCATTGCCGTTGTTGCTATTCACTTTTGCTTTCCCTTTCTTTTTCTTCTTTTTCTCTCCGGTGCTACCACCACCACCGCCGCCGCCAATTTGTTCATTCCCCGGTGCTTCAATTTCCTGAGGAACTTGCACAGCCACGCTGACCTTCTTCCCGGTCACCGGTCCCGCCGGTAACACCACGGTTTGCCTCACCTCCGCTGCCTTCGGTTCTTGAAACTGCACACCGGGTTTGCCGGTTACACCTCCTTCATTAGCTTTGTTAACGTTAACCCCACCGCAACCGTCGCTGTTTTTAACGGCGGTGGTGGCGGCTTCAACGTTTTTTGATGCGTCAACGACTTTAACGGTTTCTTCATGGTGTTCTCCGCTTTGGGTGGTTTCTTCCCTGCTTTCTGGATCACTCTGTTTCTCTCTGTTTTCTGCAGGTTTTTCTTTCTTCTTTTTCGACTCTGCTTTCTCCGGCCATAACTCTGCGTGCTTCCCTGCCTTTGTCAATCTCTTAATCAAAGTGTAGCTGTCAACGTTCCCTGTTACCACCACTTTGTGTTGCCTCAAATCAATGTTTATGTCATCAACACCTTGATTACAGAGAAGATTAAGGTCAGTGTTAAGCACAAGGTTAAACTTTGTTGAGAAAATCAATACAAATGAAATCAAATACCCAGAAAAAATGGTTGGATTTTGAAGATGATTACCATATACGCTCTGTAAAATTTTCTTCACTTTTCTCTTGCAGCCTTCGCAGTGAATGGAGACTCTCAACGTAGTGATCTGGGACAAAAAATAGTAACAAGTTCAGAACATGTTGGAGAAAAAACCAAAGAGTTGTTAAACAAATGAATGAGAGTTAAGCAGATATTTACCTTGCCTGTGAGAGGTTCTGAATGTTGCTCCACCTCTTTAGCTTCTGCTTTTGATTCTGTTGCGGCCATTTGATTTGGACTTCAAAGATTGTGGTAGCAGCAGAGTCGGTTTGCAGAGAAAGAGAAGAGAGGGGAAGGGTAGTCTGAAACTGATGAGAATGCTTAAAAAGCAGAGAATAAGGGAATGAGACATGAGCAGGTAATTTATTAGTATTTAAAAGTGAATTAATGAAAGTAAAGGCTTTATGAAAAGGAGTGAAGGACATTATGAAAAAAGCAAAGACAAAATATCGTGGCATATATAAACTTTTTCTCTTTGTATGTCACTCATTCAATTGCCGTGGTTGGTTAGTCTTCTTTAATTTCTGACACTTTGTTCAATGAAGGACAGAAAGAGGGAAAACAGAAGGATACAAGAGAGGAGATATAACAATAACATAGGTCATAGGCACTAAAGTTAAACATTTTAGTTTTTTTTTTTGAATTTACATTTTAGTTAGTTTGGTGGTGAATAATAGCTGGGCTTTGAATAGGCTCCATATAGTGATTCCCGCGGAGATGACAAATCGGTTTTTGGCGGTTTCCCCAACTATGGAGGCTTCTGGCGCTGATGTTTGGACGTGGGAGGGCCAGGATTCGGGGAGATGCACGGTTAGAAATTGTTATTCTTGGCTTAGTGACCAAAATCAGGCGTTGACGGTATCGCAGAACTGGGATTGAATGTGGAAGTTTTGAATTCCGGAGAGGAAGAAGTTATTTGTTTGGCTCTGCCTCCATGATGCTCTTCCGGTAAACTCAAATCGTTTCAGGTGTTAATTGGCTACTTCGAAAGCTTGCTCTAGGTGCTCATGCACTCGGGGAGATGGGATACATAGTCTCAGGGATTGTCCCCATTCTTGTGAATTATGGGGCAAGGTGGGTGCATAGGGGTGGCCTAATTTCTGGAATCTAAACATGGCATGTTGTGAGGTTTCTAGCGGGTTTGTGGGGAGTGTGGAAAGGGCGCTGCAACATGGTCCTGGATGGTTCTCTGTGGACTGCGTGGCGGAAGGTCGCTCACAAACACGACGATTTACTCAGGTTTCTTCAACCTGATATGATGCACGAAAAAAATGAGTGGTTGAACATGGCCTGGAGGCCACCCCCGACAATGTTCTTGAAGTTGAACGTTGATGGCAAGTATATAGTAGGCGAAGGTCTGATGGGTGGTGGTGGAGTCATGCGGGATAGCTCGGGAAGGTGACTCGCTAGTTTTATGTCTCATGGGCTC
Organism: Lotus japonicus; assembly: GCF_012489685.1. Classification (NCBI taxonomy): domain Eukaryota; kingdom Viridiplantae; phylum Streptophyta; class Magnoliopsida; order Fabales; family Fabaceae; genus Lotus; species Lotus japonicus. The sequence goes on along the minus strand of NC_080045.1, from coordinate 53,089,915 downwards.
GCCGACAGTGCTTTTCTTGCGGAGGCGATGGCGCTGCGGGATGGCCTCCGACTTGCTTGGGAGCGGGGTTGTCGTTGTTTGCTGTGTGAATCGGTTTGCAAGGAGCTGGTTAATAATCTGGATGATATGGAGTGGGTGCGTGTTCACGTTCACCGTGTCACTCTCAGTGAGATTCAGGACATGCTGCGTTGGAACTTGAGAGTTGAGCTTTCATGGGTAGCCCGGGAAGGAAACATGGTTGCAGATTGGTTGGCAAAATGTGGCCCCTTTCTCCCTACTACATGGATTCATGAGATTGAGGTTCCTCATAGTGAATTGAAAATCCTTCTCTTGAAGGATTTCCTCAGTGTTGTTTAGTTTTTTTATTTTGGTAGTTTTCCGATGTATAAAAAAAACTGATTTTATTGATTTATTAATAAGTTTAAAAACTCATTTAAAATGTTTGGTAAAGGACTTCATTTTAGTAGTTTTATAATTTTCTTAAAAAGTTTTTGAGATAGATTTTGTAGCTCAAAACTTATTGATTTGATTTCATTTTTTTTTATCCTGATTAAGCTCTTTTTTTTTTTGAAATGATCCTTATTAAACTCATATGCTCTCAAAACTTATTATCACTATTATTTTATATTTTAAAAAAAACCTTATATACTAAGTATGATATTTTCCTATCAAACTCATAAGCTATACGTGAAGTTTCCATGGCCGTCTTAAATATTTTGTTATTTAGGTAAATATGAATTTGTATATTAATTAAATTAATAATGTTACTTTTTACTATCTATTGATGTAATAAAAATGTGAAAAATGAAAACAAATTAAAAAATAATATCTACCCCATAATTTCCAAACTTCTCCAAGCCCACTTTACACTATTCACGGTATGTAATGTTTGTTTTTCCATTTCACATGGGCTTCCTCTCTAAGTTTACTTGGGTTGGGCTTTCTCTGAAGCATTTATATTTTGAAAACTCAAAAAAATAAATGCTTTCAATAATTGTTTTCAGGTTTTCCCCATTATATATTTTAAATTATAAATGTATTTGAATTAAATATATTTATTTTATATTATCATATATATGATTATGTGCTGCATTGCTTGTGTTTCTCAGAGTATACATTCATCATACTCACTAAAATAGGGTGCGTTTAATGTGCATCAGCTAATTAGGTGGTGTATCCATACACCACAAAAATAAAGCACAGGATATAATATTAAAAAAATTAATGGTAGAGATTGAAGATAGATAGGTGGTTTAAATTACTTTCATACCCTTATAATAATAAAATGAAAAAATAGTTGTGAAGCAGAATGTAACACCCCGATTTCGGTGGCGTCACTTTAGTAACCAAAAAGAAAATAAAGCGGAAAAACGTGAATATATATTTTTTTGATTCGTTTTAAGAAAAATAAACTTAAAGACTTGTCGAAATAAAGACTCTTCAGCGAATGATAAACATAACTAATGTACAATATATTTACAGCCCCCGCTTTAAGTAGTGAATCACGTCACGGGTATCCTCCAGTGACGGGAAGTAACCGAAAGTAGTGCCCGTGGGCAATATGTACAAACCAAAGTGAAAGGTCAAGTGTTCGCAATACAGTCCTCCAAAATGAAAGTAGGTCAGCCCAAAACAGCCTGAATAAGACCTCCTAGTCCAACCAACTCTCTGTGATTTCCATAAAGAAAACCACACAAAAAGCTAACGGTCGGGAACCTACCCTGCCCCAAAATACGAACATGACAACCAGAGCTATAACTCTACTCCTACCCTAATCCTGTCCAGAGGAGTACACCCCAGCACTCACAACTACATGCTAGCGTGATCATCGTCCGAATCAGAATCCATGACGACTAGGTCAATGTCTGCAACCATCCCTCCTCTCACTACTGCAACATGCTCCTATGCTGGTCTCACGGGTCCAGGACCCGAACCAAGGTCATCAGCAACGACAACAGTAGGTGAGATAGAGTCCGATGAAGTCCCTCCCACAGGCTCCTCCTCTGAGGGGTCCTCGTCGTCAGAAGACGACGGTGGTGGTGGTACTACTACACCGGGTCCACAGTGCACGCCGGGTGGCAGGTTGAAGCTGACAGTGTAATGCCTTGCCTCAGAACTCCCTCCGGCAAGTGTCCCAGACTGTCGACACGATCTTCCATTATTCTCCCCGAGTAGATCGCTCTGTGGCCAGCGGGGTCGACCACCCATGAGCCGGGGATCTCCTGATCAAGCATCTCAAACCTAGTCCCCCCGAAGGGTGGACCATCGTGAACCAATCCGCCATGGACATCTGACAATGGGCGTAGTCCGCCAAAACACAAACAGAAGGCGCGAGGGTCAACTCCAAAGAATTACATAAGTAATACACCCAGTAGATAAAGTTTAAGGGATAGCTACTTAGGCTTAGAAGTTTGATAGCATTATAAATTGTATATCTTCCAAGAAATATAAATGACAAATAATGACAATTAACAATCACACTCGACAACTAAGTCAGTATGCATGGTGCATGAATGAGATGACGAGGAACAAGATGCAATCCGGAAGGATGGGCACCAACGAGTAAATCCTAGCACCGGCCAAAGTGGGACCATTTCTGCTCGGGTGTCTCTTATACCAAACAAAATGTAGTCAGATCAGCAGTATACCCGCAGGCCTGCCATTTCCGTCTGCTACTAAGAATCACCGCAGTGTTCTTATGTGGAAATCCGGGTCTTATGACCATTTTGGAATCCACCGAGGTCCGGCATCCCACCGTGTATAAACCTCAAAATGTGTGCATGAATGCAAAGTGATTAGCCAAACAACGTCTCCGACCTCACTCGTCACGTCGTCACGTGTTCTAGCTAACTTATTGTCTCTTAAAAGAATACCCTAAGGTAAATGTCGATTCTGCGACAAAAGACAATTAATTATAAAAAGTGTATTATCTCATGATGACTTCTCGAATCATCCGACTCATCTCCATCCGATGGTCAAAAACTGCTCAGCGAGCAAAGAGTATCGACATACTCGGAAACTATCCGTTTCCCGGCTTATCTTTTAGATAGCCAAACAACAAGACTGCTCATCGAGCAAAAGAGTATCAACATACTCAGAAACTTATTAGTTTCCCCAAAACTTGGATTCGACGACACTTCTCATTTTCCAAAACTAATATTCAAACCCTAAGCTTTCATCTGAGATTGTTATCATTATTTAAAGGGTTCAGAGGTTGTTTAGTGTCTTATGAATTTACCTTGTAAAATAGTTTCCATTTAGTTTTATCTCTAATCTTATGAGTTTGAAAGATCGCATAATCCCAAGTAACTCCCAGAGAAGGTCTCGATCCACTAAAACAATAACGAGGCCCGAACCTCCGTTCGTCCCGTCAAACTTTCCCAAAATCTCATGATAAGTGTGGCATAACAGCCCGTGATCCTCACTCTGACGTACAACAGATATATGTGTAATTGCATAATCAAATGGCACAATCGAACATTCATGACACATATATCAACACATCATAGATTAACCATTTAGCACATAGCATGTGAATCAATATCAACACATCCTAGATTAACCATTTAGCACATAGCATGTGAATCAATATCAAAAACAAATCCAGCGATAAATAATCATCATTGTCAGCCGAAGCCTCAGAAAACATTTCCCAGTAAATCACAATCAAGTGCATAAACAGTAAATCAAGTCAAATTCATCGACACCTAAAGCATTATCTAGTATTCAGTGAGTAGCCCTCACCTGTAGCTCCTCCAGTGTGATCCTGTAGCGTTCCTTCACAATCTCCTCCTTCCACTCCTTGGAATTCCTCAAACGAACCTTAGAGCGAAAACCACAGAATTCAATCACAATCAGTCAGAAACTCAGCAGACAACAATTACTAAAGTTACACGAAGCATCATAAACTTCGAAGTACGATAATCTAACGCGATAAGACAAGTTTTCGAAAAAAGAAATTTCCTCCCCCATTAAAGGGTGCTCTCGACCACACACACTAATTGTTTGCGCCGCTTTTTCTTCGATCAGACTTGGTTCCTAGGTTATCATTAGTCGTAACTAAGGCGAATTAAAGCTCGGAAAAATTATCGGATCGAAAACTGTCGCAGGGGTATTTTGGTCAGTGTTTTTAGCTCGGAATTTCAAAATTGGAATTTCGAAAAACAAATTAGATGGGGACGTCACCAACGACGTTTATGACAATTAATCCTACTAGCGCTAAGCTAAGTCGAGAGTTTTAAGTCTAAAGGACGAAGCTTTGGCCAAAAATGGGTTTTTTCGAGCAGAATTGAAACTCGGCGGCAATTCGGCGAGATTCGGCAAAATGTAATCCGCTAAACATGCTCTTGGGCATGCAGGGAATAAGTTTAGACAGAGAAATCAAGTTATTTGGACAGTTTTACGAAAAGCTCAAAACTTTGAGCACAGAAAGACATAGAGAAAAGCGACAGAATTGACGATCATAAGTAAGGAATAACATCTATACCTCGAGGTCTTCGAGCAGCAATGAACGGTGCATCGATCAGGCAAGAAACGGCAAAAAATCTTTTCTCCCCCTCCTCCTCTCAAGCTCGTGGGTTTGGTGTTAATGGTGGTGAGAATTTTTTTGATTTTTTTCAAGCTATTTATAGTTAATGGAAAATGCGGAAAAATGAAAATTTCGCGATTCCAATTTTTCCTGTGCCTTCCTCTGTGAATTCTAAGATAGGTTCTGGCGACAGAATTCCAAAACTCAGAATAGGTTTCTTGGAATTAAGACAAACGATCCAAAGTCGGTGTAAATCTATTTTACCCGAAAAACTACTTTTTGCAGTTGATGTCGGATGAGAAAACTTCTTTCTGAAGAAAGGTTAGAAACCTCGAAATAAATAGGTGCACGCGTGTGAAATCTTCGTTTGAAGCTCCTAATAGAAAAAGTCTTCATCGACCGTTTATTTTAAGTTTCTTGAGTTATCAGGGATTTAGTTTCGGCAAACCTCCGAGAACTAGAATCGGACGTTCGTACATTTCAGGGTTTCGTATCGAAATGCTTGTCATGGAAAGATTAAGAGAAGTTCTAACATTTATCTGAAGATTTTTGGAATTAGTTTCCATTGTGTCTTTAAGTGCAAATTAGTCGTTTACTAACGCTCTCGTCCTACGTATAAGCGAATACTACTTGCGCTATAACCTATATCGACTTTAATACTATCCTTAGCCTTTTCCTGAACTTTCTCCTTCATAAATTAATTCCATTTGATAAACACTTGTTCAGGTTTTCCTTCACGTTACATCGAAACTAATCGTGAATAGGAATTTTATCGGTTTATTCTAAGCTTAAAAACTTGGGTCTCACACAGAAGAACTTCATCGGCGTTGCTGCGGAGGAGGTGAGCGGCGACGGCGGCGAATAAAGCAGCTCAGTTTCTCCCCCATAGATTTCGCTTTCCACAACCTTTCTTCCACCGTCCTTTTCCGCCAGCGTCTTCAGCCCAGTCACTGGATTCATCAATTGCAGGTTTTCCACCCCTACTGCACATAGCGCCATCCACCATTCAAATTTGTCCTCAATCAGTTTAAGAAAATGATTCAGGTGGAAGAACCCAGATCTGTGGTGCTATCGATGTTGGGTTTTAGAACTAATTGCATCATAATATACCTTCCAAGTTGATTTTGAATCCTCTGTTTTTACTGACCTGACCATTTCATGTAATAATCCTGGAGGCAATATCATCACGCAGAAATCAAATAGTTTATCCCATGAAGATAAAGTTGGCAAAATCAGCATGTTTTAAACAAATGAGGAAGTTCTTGCTAGTGCAGATATATTGATGGAACGAAAGAAAGCAAGTTATGAAGCAAATGAGGAATTTGATGAATCGATAGTGATAAAGGAAGGTCTGGGAAGAGAAGAGAGGGCTTACGGTCGCGGATAATTTTCTTGAAATATTTGTAGTCGGCGACATAGGAGGAAAATCAGAATCTGACATAGACATACTCTACTAGGGTTGGAAGGTAGAAGACAGGGACAACTTGGTATTTTCCCACAGAAATTTGATGGTGTATGGATACACCATCTAATTGACTGGTGCACATTAAACGCACCCACTAAAATACCTAAACTTCATTTTTACAATTTTCCATAATGTCACATCATCTACACCACTTTACTAACTTTTTACTCCAATCCAACAACTCTTAAAAGTTTATATAGTGGATCTCACCATCAACATCACATTTGTATATTTTATTATTTATCTCCATTTTAATTAATTGTAAGTGCTTGTAATAAATACAAGCTCATTTTTCAAGTATAATACGTGTATAGTATCTATTCCCACATACTCATCTTTGTTATGTTAGAATTGAATATGTACTCCAATAATAATAGATACTCATATGAGCATGTATTTAACATTAGATACTACCATTGAAGATAAAGTCTATAAATTGGCCATTAAATAGTACTAAAGGCTAATTTATTAAATAAATTTCTTAAATCATTTTAAAATACAATGACATTTTTTGAGTATGTATTAAAGTAATTTGATAAATTGATTTATCCGGTATGATTCTATAAAAAATTCTGGTATATTGTGGTGATGAGGTGTCTTAGTTATGTTTGTGTGTTGTTTGATTACGAATAATGCTCTTATATTTTTGTAATGTTTTCATTATAATAGAAGTTGAGGCACACCACCTGCATTAAAATGGTCCATATTCATTAACATCCGCATCAAAAAATCCTTATAGAAATCCATATTCACTTTCATAGGGAATTTGGATTGAAATGTTGTTTGGATCTCTAGTTCAAACTATAGTGTTAACTATAATCACCTACAAAACTGATTGGGACGAGCAGGCATTTGACTAAATTGATTTCTTCAATTTTTTATTACATTCCTATTAAGTGTATAATGATTAACATGATGAAATCATTATGTGTAGGTTAACATAGCTCGTAATGGTATTAACAAGTGGTCAAGGCTGAATAACATTCATCAAGAAGCATAAACAAAAGATACAAGATGATTAGCTTCATCATTGGTATTATACGCTGTTTACACCGCTAAGATGTTGACATATAGAAATTGTATGACCTGTTAAATATAAACTAGCGGATTTCATTGCAATATTAAGTCTCAATTTTGCTCATAGATATTTGACTGCAGTTGCTTTTGAGAAAGCAGTTCAAGTGTTTATTCATAAGTTAATTAAGAAATTTATGAATAAAAAATTGCAACAATTAAGTGTAAAAACATGAGAAAAATAAGGTATAAATCATGCATTTTAGACGAGTATCTGAGTGTGGCATATAATAAAATGATAGAAACGAAAAGAGGAAAAAATCATATTTATTCTACAAAATTATTACATAAATAGATAACTCATAGTTAATTGATGATTTATCTAAGAGCACTCAACTTCACGATCCACTTCATACTACATGTGAAGACAATATCACTTGGCAAAAGCACCTAGCTAAACATGTAGCTCTACTGCAAATTTGATCCAACTATGAACTATATATATCTATGTATTGTCACATTGAAAGGGAAAAAAATATGACAGGTGTCTAAAAATTCTCTTTGTGAAAATCAAACTTTGTGCTGGTTTTTCTTGAAAAGTCTAGGGAAAGCCTTTTTAGTTCTCCAATCAATCCATGAGCCCCGCAGTAAAAAACACCTACAAATAAATTAGTTTATTAGAAGTTAGCTATGCAAGACTTATAAGTTAAATTTAAGCAATAAAAGAACAAAATCAATACTTACCGACTCTTTTGTCAGGGTGTTTGAGAGAAACATGTTCAAAGACATTTCGCCAATTTGGTCTACCAAAATGTGTCTTGACCCTTGTCTCAGAAACTTTATCCACGCCATATTTGGATTGGTAGAGGGATTGAAGCATTGTGATCAAAGCAGAACCATCATCTCCCTCTTTATACACACCGGTGCAATAGTTGTGAAGCTCAATCACTCCTTCCTTATCATTCTCTGCTATCTCATTCATCAACCCTTTGAACCATTCGAAGGAACCTTGCTCCCGAGTAACCCAATAGAAATAGGCTTGCTTGGTGGCAAAATGTTTTTTCTTGTTAGTCTTGACTCTACTTTCGAGCACTCCATTTTCTATGTCTTGTTGCTGCTTAATGTTATTTAGCATGCCTTTGAGTATGCTAATCAAAGGGGTGGCACCAATTCCTAGCCCCACGAGAAGGAGGACTTCATAGTTTTTGTAGTCTTGTGCTGGAGACCCATAAGGTCCATCAATCCAGAGCCTTGGAATCCTGCAATATTTATTTGAGTTAGGGGTTTTCTAACTTACCTCAAATATTAAATAACATCATCTTAGATGAACCAATTTGTGTGTGTTGGGAATTACACCCACTTGTTTGCTTGAATTTTTATAAGGAGTTGTCCAACACACCCTGTGGTATAAAATAATTCCATCCTAGATATATAGACCAATCTAATAGTATTATTATTGAAAATTCAAGTAAAAATGTGTGTAATCAAAAGAGGTACTAAAATACCCATTCAGACTCATTTTACAAACACAAAACTAGACATAAGCCAACACCAGAGCATAGAACCTTATCAAATACAGAGGTCAAACCTTAAAAAAAAGGGGGTTTTCAAACCACAAGAGATTAGGGGAACTATATATGATGCTCTGCACCTGCATGGCTGCAACTATTAACCTTTACAAGACATCAATTGTACCTTTTCTAAAATGTTACTCACAAGTCACAACAAAGAAATCATTCCTAAGACATGCATAATTTCACTACAAATATCCAAACATAATTCACCTTTCTATTTCTAAACATATGTTGATCAAGCCAATACATATCCATACAAGTGAGTGGCATTGTTGCACTAAAACCCAACCATCAAATACAACTTAGCATACCTTGGTTTGCTGGTGTCTGCTAATGTATTAGCTTGTAGAATACATTTTTGGTCATCACTTGATGGTTGACATGCCTGTATCAATTCAAGATGATCCAGGAATTTTCATGAACATTTAATTAGAAACATACAATTTGTAACATCATAAGAATCTCTTGAAAAAACATAATGCTATTGTAGAAGATTTACTTTTTCCAAAATAGCTTGCAGCTGAGAGGTCCAGTCACCTAAAGTTCGAATATGAACGCTTAAGTAGTCATCTTCTGGAGCTGATGTAATAGAAAAGGGATGCCTGATGAAAGAAACCAGTATAACATAATCAAGTCACCTTTCTATATGAATGGAAATAATAACAATAGGAATAGGAATTTTTAAATTAAATTAGTTGCATACCATTCAAATGGGGAGATGTCTGAACAGTTAACATAAATATACTGGCCACTCATGTACTTAAATCCTTGTGGTTTAGACATTTTCAATGCAAATACATTTCCTGTGTACCAGGAAACCTGGATTTTAAAAAGAACAACGTTGAAATTTCATTCACAACACCATTAATAACACAAATAAATTTAAAAAGATAGTGAAGATTTTTAAAAATATTTACCGATTGAATCCTCACATATTTGAAGCAAGACCTGAAAGCACGAATTAGCCTTTCGCTTTCATATAGTATCATAGGAACGGCGAGATACATCCACGTCTATATCAGAGAATTTTTTTAAGCCAAATTCAGCAATCAATAAGATGAAAAACATATTTGCAAGCAAAAAAAAAAAAGGGAATAAAGAGCGCCTGCCTGAATTCTACACATAGAGAATCCAAATCGATGATAATGAATTAGAATTTTCTCACGTTACATGTGATATTGTCAAGTGAAACATTGTGTCTATCTTTCTTCATAAATATTCAAAAGATCTCATAAATTCAATGGTTATGATATACAGATAAAAACATAACAATGCCATGTTTGAAGTTATCACATGAGAGTATATGAATGAGACAACATACCGTATTCTTATACCATTTCTTGCTAAGGTAAAGGAAGTGTCCGTGAATGACAAGAAGCACATAGACAATGATCAAAAGGTGATGGGAGTACCAAAAGGCATTGAAACCAGTGAGTTTCTTCAAAGGTTTAGGGAGTTTGAGTCTGTTCCTACGAGCCCAAGGTTGAGCCAAAATAAAAGGTATGGCCATAAGCACCACCATGAGCACTCCGGTCCAACCCTCGGTCCCTTTCAAGAACCACCAATAGTTGTCGGGTTTGTTCTTCCCAAAAAATGGTTTCAAAGGTTCATATTCTGCTGCAGTTGTGTGTAATAACCTTGGGAAGTCACAAGTCAAATGTGCAACTGCATGCAATCCAATCCCAATTGCAATGCCGAAAGCGATAACCTAAATAAATATAAAAAATGTGTAAATGTTTGCTACATTATTTTCTATGATTTTGTTCTTCTCTCAATATAATTTATAAAACATTAGTGCAACTGATGTTTCTTAGAATATTCATCTTGTGATCAATGGATATTAGAACTCACAGGGTAGCCTATAGTCGAATGGAACTTAGATTAGTATCCTAACATTATGTAACTTTCATCCTATGTTTGACTACTATTCATGATTATTATAGTGTTCAATATTTGGTAACTTGGTTTTAGTAGTGAGTAACATCATAAAGGGGGAAAAGTGAAACAAATATGATGTAAATTTATATTACCTTATGAAAGTTAACGTTGTCATCAAATGGGACTACCATTCCTAACTTGGTCTTGCTTCTGAGCCAAGTTATGGTGTTTCTACAGATGGGAAACAAGATTAAGGCCATGTTAAATTTGAGTGTCTCAGCGCCACCCTTAGCTACTACAACACAATATCCCATGACATCGAATACGGCACGGTTTTTGTACTGGAAAAATTTCCAAGTGAAAAGTGCTACACAAATAGAGAGCCACAGGGCCATAACCCAAATACGTTTCCAATTGTCCTGTATAAAGTATGCTAGTGCTTGGAGCCCCCGCTTGATGGGGTTCCTCTCTTTGGTAGGAACAAACTTTTGGCTCAACATTTGACTCACCACCTTACTATCTGTGGTTGATTGTGCTGAGGCTTGCAATAGAAGCATTTCCAAGCTGTACAACTGCATGAAATCGCACATTATTTACTTGCAAACCAATTACAAGTCCATTTTCTAATTGATCAACTTGATCTGTTTTCAATTATTTTGTGTGCAGAGTACAAACCTCAATGTATCCAAGGTTGTCCGGATCCAGCTCCTCCATGATAAGGGAAGCATATTCCCCAGAGCGTTCTTGTATTTTTGACAACTTATTAGATGAAGCACTAAGGGAGATAATCTGTAAAATGAATCATAAATACAACAATCTTCAAACTTCCACAAGTCTCTAGTAAAATAAGATATCTACCATATAGAAATTAGTATTTCAAATTTTGCTTTTAAACAACAACAGAAACTTATAAATACCTTAAGGAGTACAAGGAATATTCCAACCCATATACAAAAGTTCTAGGACTAAGAGAGTTACACAACCACACTCACTTACCTAGCCTTAAAAATTCATAGAGGCCTTATACAAGAGTTTTAAAACACCCAATTCTAGACAATGCAAAGAGAAAAGAATGAAATTTGTATTCCAATAGTCTAATGGTCACGGACTTAGTAACAAGTTGACGTTTTCCCTATTCCAATTTAAAAAATTAAGGATTCACATATTCTTATATATGAAAAATGACAGTAATATTTTTTTTTTTACCTCTTTTACTTGTTCTTCATTAATTCGTCCATCAGCATTCTTGTCTACCCTGTTATGAGGTAAGTTTACAACAAAGAAAATTCATCATGAATAAAGAGGAAAAGTAGAGTCTTTCAATAAAAAAAAAATTGCAGTCCAACATTTTAATGGTTTTAAAAAATTCAACATTTTCTTCTCTTTACTCAGGAGTCACACTGTGACGGTAGTGTTCGACGAGCTCTGCCCCTTCCTCCTCCTCCTCAAGTGAAGGGTTTCATATCCTTTAAACTTAACTTTTCATGATTTCTTTTATAACGAAATTTATAATTTATGAATTAGTCTTTTATGCTCTACATAATGAATTGAGTAATTCTAAACTCTTATTTTGAAAGAGTTACCAAACAGAGTAATGGGGTGAATATTTTATTTTTTATTTTATGTCAAAAAGGTATAACTTAGTATATCCCCTAAGTTTCACTGGTGATTTTGGCCCACTTTGAAAGTGGTTCATGTTAGGAGCATGAGGATCCATAACCATTGTCCATTGGTTTGTTAATCCACAAATATAATACTATTCTTATTTGTTTTATTTTTTTACTATTTTACTCATATAATGAAACTTGCTTAGAAGTATATGTTAGAAATATTAATATAAAATCTTCACGTGACTCATATTAAATAACGTAAGTTTTTTTATAATTTGTTCTTAATATAGTATCAGAACTGAATTAACAATATAATTTTTTTTGAACAAAAATTAACAATATAATTATTTATGCACAATTTACTTAACAGCTTAAGTTTTTAAAATAAATGTTTATGGACAATACAAGCGTGAATATTCAAATAGTTTGAATCATAAAAATATAATTGGAAGGAGAAAAGGAATTCATAAAAAATAAAGGAACTCTCACAAGTCAAAAAAGGTCTGAACCCTTGAATCAAAGCTTTGATTTGTAATCTGCTCCCAAATTTCACGCAACTCATCTTTGGTTATGGAAGCTGATGTTATGCCTCGACGACGAGCTAATGCATCAAACAACTTACAAGCAAAATCCTTCAACTCGCTCATTCCTAATTGCGATTTCCACCCAGATTAAAATCACCAATAACATTAGTCTCAATAAGAGTTTATTAAATCATTGAGAGAGAACTAATGTGATTGAACCATTTATATAACAATTAATTTGCAGTTTCAGGTCGTAAAAAGCAAGAACAAAAGCTCACATTTACACTAATGTATGCATGCGAGCTTATAATTTTAATAAACTTGTAAGCTAAGTACTTGAAAATTAACTCAAAATATAAAGACTTAATTACAACTTTAACTCTCATAGGATAAAAAATTATTTACATAAACACTTAATTAAACTGCATAAGCAAATACTCAAATGTGGTATACACAATGCAAATGTGAAAGTAATGATGAAATTAATATGTACCTATGCATTCGTTGAAGCGAGTCTTGAGTAGTTTTCCCTCAATTGCCAACCCGTCAAAGCGCTTCTCAACCTCCGACCAACCTTCAAGGACAACGTTTTTTGTCAGGACCCTGAAACATTGGAGGGAATGAGTTGCTCCGGATTTGTATCGATCGACCTTGAGCTTGTCACAGCCGCCATTGCTATTGCTGCAAGTGAACCTCGTATCCAGCCATGACTCTTGGATCTCCATTTTGCAAGCCTTTAGTAGCTAATTAATTTCTCTCTTCACCTTACAAGGGAAATTTCTACTATCTAGCTACATAGGAGACGCGAATTTATAAGCATTCATTTTAAATTGATAATGTATCTTTCATTTTATTACTAACTGGTGTTTTTGGTATTTTTATTCTTTAAATTACATCCTAGCTCATAGAATATTCAAATCTAAATGTTTTGCATATAGATATTGTTAGTTTTATGTACGTATGTATGTCTTTCATAATCATCAAAGTGATGCGTGCGATAAAAGGTACCCGCTGAAGGTAAACAAAAATCAGCATTGTACTTACTATCGATACTTTTTTTTATTTATTTTTAACAAATGTTCTTTCAGGCATTCATTATAGAATTTAAATAATAAATTCTTTTATCATTCAATTTTAAGTATATTATAAAAATATTCTTGTTTAAAACTTTCAATTTAAAACTGATGATGTTATTTAGGAAGGAAAATGCTTTAGCTCACGATAAAGTAAAAGCACTATCATGCACGAATGAATCTGATTAGTCATTAACTCTAAATATAAAAATAAAATTGCTACTTTTTTTAGCTTTAATCGTTCTCCTATTTTAAAATATACTTGGTTGTGTGTGCAGTGCACCTTATAGGTCATGTGATATAGCATTCATGTTTTAGCAACAAGCATATAATTATAGAAAGGTAATAGATTAAAAAGATGGGTATGTTGAAAATTTCAAAAAGATTTTGTGCATGAGCGAACAGATTGCTTAGGGCCTGTTTGGTTTACTTGTTTTCTATTTCCATTTCCACTGAAAATTGAAAATAGAGCTGAAAATGTGTTTGTTTACATTTTAGAAAATGTTTCCACTGAAAATATTTCTGAAAACAGGTCTAAATTTGAAAACAAATAAAAATCGTTTCCAACGTTTTCTGTGAAACACTGAGAAAATGAAAATGGTAAAACACGGTGGCAATTTTGTGAATAGAGGGAACTTTATTTAAAACAGATTCTTTCTTCTTCCAAGTAGCGAGTTCGAACCTAGACTTTTGAAATAGTTTCTCCGTTACTTTTTTTTTTTTTTTAAATGTCTGTTCCTTCGTTTTTTGTTTTTTTTGCATTGTTGTTCCTTCGTTACTTTGATGGGAGTCTATGGTGTCACCCATAAAAAGGGGTGCACTTGTGTCCCCCATAATTTTGAAGTAAGATTACAAATTTATCCCTAATGCATTGCTGGCGGTTATAACCTTCAGTGGGCGACACCCAGAAATTTTCTCTTCTTCCTTCTCTTCGTGTGTGGTTTCTTCTTTCTTTCCTTTTTCCTAACATCATGTCTTCATATAGCTCTAACCCTTCCTCTCATCTGGGTTCACTCTTCTTTCTGAATTAAAAAATTAAGACTCTAGAATATCAATTTAAGAAAACAGAGGAGAGATTGGAACCAAAACACCGATTTAAAAATGAAAATCAACAAATACAAAGCCAAGTTATTGACGTTGTTTTGCTCTGATTCATTAAATTGGGAAGTAACTTTTCTGAATTGGACTCCCTTTTCCCTCATGCCTGAAATATTTTCTCAGTTGATGCGATATTGGATGAAATCCACCACGAAGCTGATACTGAGAGAGTGAGAGACCCATATTCTTCCACATATTAGGGTTTGAAATGGAGAATAGAAAGGGTCAAAATGCTCTCCAATAAATTAAGTTTATGCTAAGGTAGAGAAGTTGGGTTGCCGGTGCGAGAAACAGGTGGGAGGTGGAAAGCGGCATTGTTGTGAGTGGAGTAGGACGAGACAACCATAACCAGGAAGGAAGAAGAGGAATTGTTTTAGTGAAAGGCAGGGCAATTTAGTAAATCCATAACTTTAATCTAAACCGTTTAAATACTTAATTAATATATCTACGGTGTAAAATTCATATACATACTGTGTCCCCCTTTTTATGAAAGTTTTTTTGTAAGGGACACCGGTGCACCCCATTTTGTGGGAGACTCCACCAATGGTTTTGGTTTGCAATCTTGACTCTTGCATTGCATCAATAAAAAAAATAAATTAATGATAAAATTAATGATTAGATGCATGTCAAGAGGATTGTATTAATCATTTTGGTAAATATATTAAATATGTATTTTTTTTCCGAAAGAAAAAGATATATATTATTAGATTGTATTAATCATGGCAAGGGAAGCGGCTAGTGAGGGCTCGCAGCGATGTGTTTGGAGTAACCCTCCATCTAATGTTTATGCTTCACTTTATTTAGATGCATCTAGTTAGTTTTGTTATGTCTTTAATCTTCCTCCTATAACCAAAAAAAGATTGTAATAATCGTTCCCGAATGAGTGACGACATACATCAAAATTAGAAAAACAGAAAAAACAAATAGATCAACAATATACATGAATCTCTAATAGAAAAATATGATAAAATATATATACAAACATTTTTATCTGTTTATTAAATAAATAAATATATATATATATATATATAATGTAAACATGTAAATTATTCATTAATGATTTTCAAAAAAAATCATTAATATTGTGTACATATCTTTTTTATATAAAATTTATTTCTTATTTAGTTTGAAAATAGTTGAATCAAACACATTTTCAATGTTTGCATTTTCAGAAAATGAAAAATGGGGAAGTTGAACCAAACGTGTTTTCTAAATATTAAAAATTTGAAAATGAAAATCATTTTCAGAAAATGAAATCAGAAAATGAAAACAGAAAATGTTTTCTCAAACAAAACAGGCTCTTACATTTCTTAATTTATATGTCATTATGTTTAAAGATATTTATAAAGTAAGAGAGAGTTTTATCATCACATTATAGTAGGAGTTTGCGAGATTTTTTTTCAAAAGGGAAAATTCATCGAAATATATAAAGTTGAGAAACAACCTTTTACAATAATATTGAGGAGATTGGGGGAGCTAATGAGTCGAAGAAATAAGACACTAAGAGAACTTGATGTCACATCTTAACCAAAAACTTTAAGACGTTGGATATATGAGTCACATTTCTTACAAAGTCACTTCACTCATTTTTATCCAATGTGGGACTTCAACTCACACTTGAATCCTCAACATTCTCCTCCTCAAGTGTGAATCACCGTCACATCACCATACTCCTCCTCAGCTCCTCCCCTGAAGCTATCCACACTTGCACCACCACTCGCTTCACCGCGTCAACGAGACACTCCGCCTAGTCGTGACACTATCAGAAAGACTTTCGATACAATAAGTCATCATCATGGTTACACCAACTATCGACGCTGATAACACTTGTTGAGGAGACATAGAGAGCCTATGGGTAAAGGAAACAAAACACTAAGAGAACTCAAAATCTTAATGCATTTGGTTTATGAGTCACGCATCTCTTATAATGTCTTCACCTTACTCATTCTTAACGAATGTGAGACTTCAACTCATAGGAGGAGCTCAAAGCATGCGACCATGCACCAATAGGCCATCATCAAAGACCACCAAGATATTTGGACATCACATCTCTTATAAAGTCTTCACATCACTTATTCTTCACCATTATGAGACTCCAACTCACACTTCAATTCTTAACATTCTCTCCTCAAATACGAGTCACCACTACATTACCATGCTCTCCCTCCACGCTAGCGGGACACGCCGCCTATTAACACTTGCCCTATCATTCGCTTCACCACGTTAACGGGACACGCAACCTATCTATACCGCTAAGAAGACTTTCGACATAAGGAGTCGTAATCACGGGTACACAACCATTCACTCTGATACAATTTGTTGGAAAAATAGAGGTATCTCAAAGCATGAGATCATGCACTAATGTGCTAGTACTAAAAACCACCAAGAGATTTGGATACCACATATTTATCCAAAACATTAAGGTATTGAGTTTATGGGTCACATCACTTATAGAGTATTCACTTCACTCATTCTCAACCAATGTGGGACTCTAGCTCACACTTGAATTCTCAACACTCAACATGAGTACAATGATCAAACTAGCAAAAATCAAACTATTACATAAAAAACCCACAAAAGCCACAAGCATAATCACATCTTTTACCGCCAAAAAAATAACCCACCAAAACGTCAAAATAAGCACCGAACAACACTGGCAGACAAGTTCAACCGAATCAGATTCTATCAATCCGCACGAAATCTACCAAAATCGAAACAAAACCCAGCTGTGCAAACCAGAAAGACCAAACAACAAAATACCCATAGAACGCCATAGACCA
Source organism: Lotus japonicus (assembly GCF_012489685.1). Classification (NCBI taxonomy): domain Eukaryota; kingdom Viridiplantae; phylum Streptophyta; class Magnoliopsida; order Fabales; family Fabaceae; genus Lotus; species Lotus japonicus. Next base: position 53,072,371 of record NC_080045.1, on the reverse strand, counting down.
AGAACCTAAAGAAACATAAATAAAACAAACTAGAGAAAACCAAAACAAGAATAACCCTCACAGAGATGCAACCACCATCACGAACCGAAGTAACCTTTATACGAGGGATAACAACCTCCTCTTCTAGTACCAAAATAACAACAACCCTACAACCATCAAGAACAATTTTTGGGAAACGAGTCATGATCAGAAATCTTGAGCACGACGAGCAAACCATTGATAGACCAGAAGTAATCCTCTCTTCATCATTAGAGAAAGAAGCCATACACCAAGCCTTTGCTTCCCGAACAACGACATCCCTCCAGGAGGAAAAGAAAGACCTCCCACCGTTTGAGGAAGGAAAAGCCCCAAATTTCTCAGGCGAGACCTTAGCTCTGAGTGCCTTCTCTCTCTAACAAGAACACACATATCGCGAAAATCTCGCTAGAGCCATTGTCAAGACCGAACCAACCACTTGAGCACCGCTCAAGAGGCTGATCGCCCGAGATGCAAGCTTCGAAGATGAATACCACAAAAATTCAAACTGAGATATCCTCCTAATCTTCCTATCAAGAACAATTTTTGGGAAACGAGTCGTGATCAGAAATCTTGAGCACGACGAGAAAACCATTGATAGACTGGAAATAATCCTCTCTTCATCCTTAGAGAAAGAAGCCATACACCGAGCCTTCGCTTCCCGAACAACGACATCCCTCCAAGAGGAAAAGAAAGACCTCCCACCGTTTGAGGAAGGAAAGGCCTCAAATTTCTCAAGGGAGACCTTAGCTCTGAGCGCCTCCTCTCTCTAACAAGAACACACATATCGCAAAAAGTCTCGCTAGAGAAATTCAAGACCGAACCAACCACTCGAGCACCGCTCAAGAGACTGATCGCCCGAGATGCAAGCTCCGAAGATGAATACCGCACAAATCCAAACTGAGATATCCTCCTAATCTTCCTCTGCCTCTGCACGAACACATTGAAGGTATGAAAAACGGTAGAAAGGGGGTTTGAATAACGTTTTCAGAATAAAACTTCCACCTTAAAGATTTTAACAAATCTTTCGAGAACTAAGTGCTTAAGATAAGAGATAGAAAAGCACACAAGGATTTTATCCTGGTTCACTTGATGAATCACTCAAGCTTATCCAGTTCACCTGTTAAGGTGATTTCTTCCTTCTTAGAATGAAGGCAATCCACTAATCAGGTAAATGTTACAACTGCACTTGAAACCTACAAGTGACTAACAATACACTGACTTAGCTCACACTAAGATTCACTCTCTTAGTCTTCTCTAGGATTCGATCAAACTTGATCTCCTAAAGGTAACTAAACAATTGTTTAAGAAAGAATGTTTACAAAGAAATTTGCTTCTGAAAAGCTAATAGTAAACACAATGAATTCAGATGAAAGAATGCTTAGAAGATTTTTGAATATAGCTTGCGCGTGTGAGATTCTTCCAACCACATCTTTCAATCTTCAGCCTCTATTTATACTCCAAGGATTAGGGTTTGAACGCTGCATGAGAATGCTACCGTTGGAGGGCAGTTCTGGAAATTCCAGCTTCTGCTGTGGCTGAGAATGTTAGGTAGGTCGTCAGGATAGTACATTTGCTTTTGTACTTTGGAAAGTGACTTGACCTTTAACCTAGTAGACTTCTGATCAGAGGAAGGCTTCATATTGGAACTTGTGAAGCTCGATGATCAGAGTCGGAGGGAAGCAGAGATCCTCTGACCGTTGTATCTTCTGATTCTGAACTCAGAGGGAAGTACATGGTCTTCAGAGTCATCTTGCTTCTGGACATCAGAGTTTCCACTTTTCAGCTTCTGGATCTTCATAGTCTTCTACACCATCAGAACATCTGAACCTTCAGAGTGTCTGGGTTGTCAGAACGTCTGGATCTTCAGAACTTCAAGTGACTGAGTCCATATCAGAGCTTGTAAGGCTTCAGATCTTCTGAAGCTTTTCTACTGTTCAGAGAGAACATAGATGTTGCGAAAGCGTTGCTTGGGTCACTCTTTAAGCACAGTGCTTCTGATTTGTGTGAGATAAATTGAGGTCAGAGCCTGTAAATAGCACACTCAGAAAAACACGTTAGAGTAGCATAATTGTTCATATTAAAATGTTAACTTGTAATCATCAAAACATAGAGTTGTACTACTCGATCAAAACTTGATCTTACAATCTCCCCCTTTTTGATGATGACAAAACCAAGTATTTTGATGAACAATTCTTAAACAATAAACTAAATTCACTCAGAGTTTAGAGAGATAGAGTTAGACTTATCCTGATGTGAATAGTTTATTTTGCTCATTCTGAATCCAAGTCACAGCTTGATTCTGAGCATAGCTCCCCCTGAATCTAAGACTTAATGAAAACGTTAGAAATGTCTAGATTCTGAGCTAAATAATATAAGAGTTCAGAGTGAAAATGTATGACATAGATGAATTTGAAATAATCAGAGCACATAAGTATTCAGAGTCAACAATAAGTGGTATCAGAGTCAAATAGAATCACTTCAGAAGAAGTGAAATGTATTCCTTGTATTTGCCCAGTGACACATCTATGGTCATAAAGGTGGAACTCTTAAATTCTCCAAAAGAAAAATAAATCACACTAACACAGCTTACACATCAAAAAATGGGTGTACTCCCCCTTTTTGTCATAAGCAAAAAGAATGGGGTGTGAAAAACTTAGCTTGAAGTACAAGGTACTCCCCCTTAGAGAAGGTCTAAGTTTCAAAAGGATGGAGAAATAAACGATGCATGAATGAGAGTTAAGCGAATTAAAGAAGGGAGTTAATGCAAAAGAAGAACGTTTACCACCGGCCACGGGAGTAAAAAGAAGCTTCAGTTACCAAGGACTTAACCTCGAGAAACTGTAGGAGCAATAACTTCCAAAGAGAGAATGAAGCTTATATAAAGCGATTTAGAAGAGGGTAAGCTTCACAACTCGATCAATACCAATTAAGAGAAAATGGCATCATACAGAATGACATTAGAAGAGCTCAGTAGGAAGGCTTTTGAGGAAGATATGTTCCTCAATATAAGGCATCCTGATGATACAAAGACCATACAAGAGCTGACGAAGACACTGCTGGAAGAAGATCTTGGTCCAGAGATGGAGAAAGATCTGAAAGAATTCCTCTGCTTCGTGGAGGAGATTCAGGAGCTGTGCCAGCTTGAGCTGAATCTGCTAGAAGAGAAGGAAGCTGTTGAAAAGAGACTCAAGACGACAGAAGATAGTCTGGAGAGAGATTATTTGAGCATCAAACTCAGTAACATAGAGTATTCACTGGATCGTCTGGAGAAGGAGAGAGTGGAGCAGCGCCAAGAATGCAGAAGAATGAGGAAGGATCCTCCATTCTAGATATAGGGAATAATGTATGATGTAATAAACATGATTGATATTAATAAAGAAAAAATATTTGCAAACACAGTGTTATATATATATATATATATATATATATATATATATATATATATATATATATATATATATATATATATATATATGCAATGAGAACTGACGAGTAAGCAAAAGTATAGCAAATAATGCAAATGAAAAATAAAAGTAAAATAAATTAAGAAAGAAAAACGAAAGAAATCCTAAAAATTATGGCTTGTCAGAGCGACGCAGAAGTTCTTTAAGAGCTCGATTCATTTCCATCAACAGAATCTCATGAGAGTTGAGATGTTGTTCCATAATGTCAAGTCTGGAAGAACTTGGCTGTGTAGAGGTAGAGGGGACATTCTGAGCAGAGTGAGGAGCTTGAGTGGAATCAGAATCAGCATGTGTGAAAGGTACTGGTGCAAGAGCTTGACATCTAAGAGCTTCAGCTTCAGCCTGTAGTCTCTCAGCTTTTAACCTTGCATTTTCAACTTGTGCAGCCTCTTGACGTGCAGCTTCTTCTACTTGTTCTTTCTTTCTTCTGGCTTCCTCAACAGCTTCAAGTAACTTATTTCTTTGCTGTTGTTCATGCAGAGCCACTCTTCTGTTAAACCGCTGCCTAGCAGCCTCAATCCTCTGATCCCTTTTCGCAGTGAGATGACTCATCATAACAGGAACTTGAGCAACTAACCAATTACTCAGACGATTCCATTCTTCAGCAACAGAGTCAGAGTTCTCACTAAGGTCAGTGTGACCTTGCACATTGCGAATCATCAGTGATGCTTCATGATTAAAAACACTGATGCACTCAGAAAGAGTGTTTGGCTTGAGGTAGGTATAGGGAACAATGGAGAGATTGGTTTCAGGAGAGGTGGGGTGATTGCTGCTATTAGCCTCAGAGGCACCTTGAGAAGAACCAACATCGAAGGTTTGGACGTTTGAGGTGTGGGTCTCAAGGTTTGGTTCAGAGGTTTCAACCTGAGGGTGTGGTGATCTAACCGAAGAGTGGTTAGACACTGAGTTTTCTGGTTCTGGTTGAATGGGTTCTTGTTGAACTTGGTCTGGTTGAACTTGTTGGGCTAAAGGGTCTGCAGCATTCAGAGGGTCTGCTTGGATAGGATGATCTGGGTCAACTAGACGTTCTGGTCTAGGTCCAGGGTATCTCCTAGGGCTAGGTACTGTGAGGTAGTACTCAGGAATGGCAGACTCTTTCTCTTTCGCAATTTGAATAAATTTGCGATTAGATTTAGAGTTGTTTGAAGGTGAGGAGTCAGCAACATTGGTAGGAAAAGATACAGAAGTATAGGGTGTTGAAGAATCTGTATTAGTGGTTCTGCGAACAGGACGTTCTGATGCTTTGGGGACAGAGTGATCAGAAGTTCTGGGTTCAGGTCCAGACTGTTCGAGAATAATGGGTTCAGAGGTTAATGGGTTGTATTGAATGGTTATGGGTGAGGTTGGTTCAGAGGGACGTGGAGTCTGAAGCATGTTCCAAAGAGGTGCTTCCTGTTGGGAAGGTTGGAAAAATGAAGACCTAGGTGAATTTGGTGGAGATGTGGTTTGGTCAGCTGGTTGAGACTCTGGGATAGGAGTGAGTTGGGTGGCAGTGCAGTTAAGGAGTGAAGAGATGGGGAGTGCATCAAGTGAATTCAAATCATCATCAGATTCAATAACAGCAGACTTACTTGATGATCGCACGGCAGACCGAGTAACTCTGGCAGAAGTCTCCATTCTGATTACTTGAGCAGCTGGTTCCACACGAGTTGGCTTCTCCACAATTCTAACTTGCTTCTTTTTCTTCTTAGGAGGAGGAGCATCACCATCATCACCATCAGATGAAGCATCTGGTTTGGTGGGTTCCTCGTGCTTCCTCTTAGATTTGCCAGCCTTCTTCTTCTTCTTCTGATCATCAGACTCTTCAGAGGATTCCTCCAAGACCATTTTTCTCTGAGTTTTCTTCTTGGGAGGAGAGTCAAACTCTGGAGCTGGTGGCAAGTTTCTGAAGAACTCGTCCACATCTATCTCATACCCTTGTTGCCTCAGATCATCAATGTAACACAGGATTGCATTCGGATTATCTGCTTGAGACCACAGAGGGTAATCAATCAGAGGCACCCTTCTTTGTCTTACTTCATCAGAAGTATCTTCATGAGCAGGGGCAACCTTTTTCTTGATTAATCTCATCTTCTTCAAAGATGTGGATGTGAAGACATCACTAACAATTGTCGATAGATCCTCTGTGCATCCTGCCTTGATCAGATCTTCTATGAATTTGCTCTCAGTGAAGAGGTCTGAAAGCAGTCTCCCAAAAGGGATGTACTTGATAGCAGACTTGATGGAAGCAGTGGTTCTGGATTTCCTGATACACTCTTTCAGGTAAGAGAACAAGAAGAAAGGAAGGCAGATCTTCCTATGATCCTGAATGAAGAACAGCATCACCTTCTGACAGAAGTTGATGTAATCAGGAGAGCTTCCCTTTGGCCTCTGGTTGAAGCAGTGGAGCAGAATCTTGTGCCAGATCCTTAGCTTGGGATGAAGATCCACCACTTTGTAGTCACTCTTGCCAGGTTTGTAGTTGGTGTAGAGAGCCTGGTTGGTTTGGTCCTTTGTTCTGGGTTTCACCTTTGATTCCGTCAGTTGGAATCTATAGCCTGTCCCGGTGTGCGCACCCAGAAGGTCAACAATTGACTTCTCAGTGATGATTATCCTTCTACCAGCAATGAAAGAAACCACTTGTGTGTCATCGCAGTCGGCATGTTTCCAGAATTCCTTGACCAATTTGTCATAGATTGGACCTCGAAGTCTGTTGAAGTATTGTTCCCATCCTTGAACATGAACTTTAGGACGAAGATCATACCCATTAGCAGCTATATTATCCAGGTCGAATCTCCATTCAGCAAGAACCTGGAGTTCTTCAGGTGCAAAGACGCAGTGAACGGCACAACCCCGTTCTGCAATTGGAATCATCTTCTCTTGAGCTTGACCTTGACTTTGAGTTTCAGGACCCGATTGACCTGTAGCTTGGCCTACTACCATAGTAGGAAATCTGGATACATCTGCAGTTTCACTTCTGTTGGGTCTAACCATCTTGAAGGCGGTTGAAGGTTTTGGGTAGAAAGGAAAAGGATGAATAGAGAGAGAGAGAGAGATCGTGGGGATAAGGATTTGAAAAACTGAAGAGAGAGAAGGTAAAACCGTAAGTGTAGGAGAACGTGTGTGTATAGTGGGTTTTTGAAAATAACCGTTGTTGATCAAAAATCAAATTAAAATCAACGGTTAAAAATTAAAGACATCATAGTAACAGTTAATACACATATCACACGCAGGAGAGAAGCACATCAACACTCATTACGACAGACTGTCAGCACGGGCACAAGGAACTATGTATCAGAGATACTGACACGCATTTACTGTCTGAGCTTCAGAGTCAGCACCAATGGGTACTTAAACTCTGATAGAGTTACCTTCTGAACTAGACATCTTCTGATAGAGAAGTATCATAGTCAGAGGTTCTGATCCATCTTCATGCTGGACAGAAGTCCATATTCAGATTTTCAGAATGAAATTAAATCTATCCTCTGCTAAGGGCTTTGTAAAGATATCTGCCCATTGATGGTCAGTATCAACAAACTTCAGAAGAAGTACGCCCTTCTGTACATAATCTCGAATAAAATGATACTTTACCTCAATGTGTTTTGCCCTTGAGTGTAAGATAGGATTCTTACTCAATGAAATTGCAGCAGTGTTATCACAATAGATTGGGATATTGCTCTCGAGGATTTGATAATCCTCCAGCTGATGTTTCATCCAGAGCATCTGAGTGCTGCATATTGCTGCTGAGATATATTCTGCCTCTGCAGTAGATAGTGCAATGGTTGATTGCCTCTTGCTTGCCCATGAGACTAAGTTGCTTCTCAGAAATTGACAATTTCCAGAAGTGCTTTTTCTCTCTGTTCTATCTCCAGCATAATCAGCATCACAATAACCTGAAAGCTTATACTCTGATGTTTTCTTATACATCAAGCCAAGGTTAGTGGTGCCTTTCAGATATCTTAGGATCCTCTTAACAACAGTTAAGTGGGTTTCCCTTGGATCTGATTGGAAACGAGCACATAAATGAACATTAAACAATATATCTGGCCTAGATGCAGTTAAGTATAGAAGTGATCCTATCATACCACGATAGAGCTTCTGACAAACTTTACCACTTGCATCTTCTTTCTCCAGAATGCATGTAGGATGCATTGGAGTCTTAGCAACTGTAGATTCCAGCATATTGAACTTCTTCAGAAGTTCTTTAGTGTACTTGCTCTGATGGATATATGTTCCTTCTGGTGTTTGATCAACTTGTATTCCCAGAAAGTACTTGAGTTCTCCCATCATACTCATCTCAAATTCAGCCTGCATCATCTCAGAAAATTCTTAGCATAGAGATTGATTAGCAGAACCAAATATAATATCATCAACATAAATTTGCACAATTAAGATATCATCTTTGTAAGTTTTGCAAAAGAGAGTTGTATCTACTTTACCCCTTACAAACTCATTCTCTAGAAGGAATGAGCTGAGTCTCTCATACCTTGCTCTGGGAGCTTGCTTCAGACCATAAAGAGATTTCTTCAGCTTGAAGACATGGTCTGGGTTCTTCTCATCCTCAAAACCTGGGGGTTGATGAACGTAGACTTCCTCTGATATGTATCCATTTAGGAAGGCACTCTTAACATCCATTTGATGTAGAATTATGTTGTGATTCACTGAGAAGGAGATCAGCAGTCTGATTGCTTCTAGTCTTGCTACTGGAGCAAATGTTTCAGTGTAGTCTATTCCTTCCTGCTGACTTTAGCCTTGAGCAACTAGTCTTGCCTTGTTTCTGACTACATCACCTTTCTCATTCAACTTGTTTCTGAACACCCATTTGGTTCCAATTACATGGACACTTTGAGGTTTCTTCACTAGGCTCCAAACATCATTCTTGGAAAATTGATTCAGTTCTTCTTCCATAGCCAGAATCCAGAACTTGTCCTGAAGAGCTTCATCAATTGACTTGGGTTCAATTAAGGACACCAATCCTTTTAGACTAAGCAAAGTCTCTTCAGAGGGTCTGAAGGCTGATCTGGTTCTGACTGGTTCGTCTTTGTTGCCCAGAATCAATTCCTTAGGATGAGCCGCAGTGATTCTGCTCTTCTTCTGAGATTGTGAATCAGAGGGACCAGTTTCTTCTGGTTCATCTTCCTCTGGCTCAGCTTCCTCTGGAGCTTTGCCTTTGTCAGAAATACTTATACTTAAATCTACAAACTTCTCAACTAGCTTTGACTGATCAAAGTCAAGCTTATCATCAAATCTAACATGTATAGATTCTTCAATTCTTTTAGCATCAGTATTATAAAATCTAAAACCTTTAGATCTATCAGAATAACCAAGTAATAGACATTTAGACGATTTAGCATCAAACTTATGCAATCTATCCTTTGTATTAAGAACATAATAAACACAACCAAAAGGATGAAAGTAAGAAATGTTGGGTTTTATATTCTTCCACAATTCATAGGGAGTCTTATTCAGAATTGGTCTCACAGAGATTCTGTTCTGAATGTAACACGCTATGTTTACTGCCTCTGCCCAAAAGTGCTTAGCCATGCCGGTTTCTTGGAGCATGGTTCTAGCCATCTCCTGAAGAGTTCTGTTCTTCCTCTCAACAACACCATTTTGTTGAGGAGTTCTGGGACAAGAGAAATCATGTGCAATTCCATAGGAATCAAACAAACTCTCAAACTTGTCATTCTCAAACTCTCCACCATGGTCACTTCTGACACGCACATCCTACAAGCCTTCTCATTTTGCACTTGGGCTATGAAGGTAGAGAACACAGCATGAGACTCATCCTTGCGGGTTAGAAATTTTACCCATGTCCAGCGGCTATAGTCGTCAACAATGACCATCTCATATCTCTTGCCACCTATAGACTCAGTTTTCACTGGTCCAAACAGGTCGATATGCAGAAGTTCCAACAGCCTTGAGGTTGAGACAACATTCTTTGCCTTGAAAGGGACTTTTGTGAATTTGCCTTTCTGACATACTTCATAAAGAGCGTCTGAACAGAACTTCAGAGTGGGTAAGCCCCTGACAAGGTTTAGCTTACTCAGCTGAGAAATCTTTCTCATACTGGCATGCCCTAACCGTCTATGTCATACCCATTTCTCTTCATTAACAGACAGAAGGCACTTCACATTCTGAGCCTCCAACTCAGATAATCTGATCTTATAAATGTTGTTCTTCCTCTTGCTGTTAAACAGAACAGAGCCATCGATCTGACTTACAGCCCGGCAGGACTTTTGATTAAAGATAACATCATAACCCTTGTCAACTAATTGACTTATAGACAATAAGTTATGAGTTAAGCCGTCTACCAATAAAACATTGTCAATGCATGGACTACTATCTACACAAATAGTACCAGTACCAACAATTTTACCCTTTTCGTTGCCACCAAAGCCAACTTCGCCTCCAGGCTTAAGTTTTAGCTCTTGGAACATACGCCTTTCTCCCGTCATGTGACGCGAGCATCCACTGTCCAGATACCATGATTGGTGTTTCAGTGGAGCTATCAAGGATATCTGCAACATAGATAATCTTATCCTTAGGTACCCACTTTCTGGGTCCTCTCTTGTTAGTTACCCTAGAGGTTCTGATCGCCTTGGGTTTCTCAACATGGTAATGTAAAGGAATTTTTGCATGATATTTAGACATGGAGAAAGATCCTTTTTTAAGAGGGGGTTTAGCAACTTCAGCAGGTAAAGGATCAGGCAATATGGTACCAGAGGGAACAAAGCATTCATACAAAGATTTAGCTTTAGGCATAGAAGGCTCATTTCTAATTGGTTTAGAATAGCCAATGTCATGCATTCCATTTCTGCTTACGCCATAGATCATTGGAGTCATCAAGCTTCTGTCTACGCTTTTAGCCAGGAATCTTTGAAAAGCTTTTTCATACTTAGATTCATGCTTACTATCACAGGCATCGCAGGCAATAACTTCTTCTAACTTAGCAATTTGATTCTTAAGCACAGAGTTAGAATTTATTAAAGCATGGTTATCATTTTTCAAATCAGAAATGATTTTCTCATGTTCAGAAGGAGTCTTAGAAGCAGCAGATAAGTCCTTTTTCAACTTTTTATGCTTAGACAATAAAGAGTTATACTTATCCATGATATCAGACAAAGCATGTTTCAGTTCAGAGGTTGAGAAAGAAGCGAATACCTCATTTTCATCGTCTGAGTTAGGATCTCCTTCTTATTCTGAGTCAGAGTCAACAGCATCCTTTGACTCTGCTCCTTTGTCTTTGACAATAGCCATGAGTCCTTGGACTTCACCATCAGAGTCAACATCCTCTGATTCTGATTCGTCAAAAGTCACCATCAGACTTTTCTTGGTCTTGAAGTGCTTCTTTGGCCTCTTGTCCTTTTTCAGTTTTGGACAGTCACTCTTGTAGTGCCCAGATTCTTTGCACTCAAAGCATGTGACTTCCTTAATTGAGGACTTCTTCTGGCCTAATGATTCAAACTTTCCTTTTGCCTTTCCAGAGCCTTTGTACTTGCTCTGCCTGTGCTTCCAGATGCGGTTGAGTCTTTTAGAGATCAGAGTCAGCTCATCTTCATCAGAATCTTCTGATGCTTCTTCAGATTCTTCTGCTTCAGCTGGGAGAGCTTTTGACTTCTCAGCTTTAGCCTTCTCAGATTTGGATTTCAAGGCTATTGACTTTTTCCTCAGATCTTGCATCTCTGAGCGTTTCAGCTCATGACACTTCAGTATGCTGATGAGTTCTTCTAAACTCATACGCTCAACATCTCTTGTAAGCTCTATTGAGGTCACCAAGGGCATCCAGCTTTCAGGAAGACTTCTGATGACCCTTATGACATGATCTTTTGTTGTGTAGCTCTTGTTGAGAGGTCGTATTCCAACTACAAGCAACTGAAATCTGGAGAACATTTCTTCAATGAACTCGTTTGGCTCCATGATGAAGGATTCATACTTTTGAATCAAGGACAACGCCTTCGATTCCTTCACTTTCTTGTTTCCTTCATGAGACATCTTTAAGGATTCAAAGATGCCCTTAGCAAACTCACGATAGGTAATCTTCTGGTACTCTTCATAAGAGATAGCACTTAGAAGAATAGCTCGAGCTTTGTGGTGTTGTGAGTAAAGCTTCTTTTGCTCTGCAGTCATCTCTGACCTTGGGATCTTCTTGCCTTCTGCATCAACTGGACGCTCATAGCCATCCACAATAATATCTCAGAGATCTGCATCGAAACCCAGAAAGAAACTTTCAAGTCTATCTTTCCAATATTCGAACCTTTGACCGTCGAACATGGGAGGCTTTGCATTGTAACCATCTTTTTGCGTTTCACTGGTGGTAGCCATTGTTTTTCACACCGGCCCGGATCACTGAACACTGTTAGGTGTGGTAATCAGAACTTGCGCTTTGATACCAATTGAAGGTATGAAAAACGGTAGAAAGGGGGGGTTTGAATAACGTTTTCAGAATAAAACTTCCACCTTAAAGATGTTAACAAATCTTTCGAGAACTAAGTGCTTAAGATAAGAGATAGAAAAGCACACAAGGATTTTATCCTGGTTCACTTGATGAATCACTAAAGCTAATCCAGTCCAGCCGTTAAGGTGATTTCTTCCTTCTTAGAATGAAGGCAATCCACTAATCAGGTAAATGTTACAACTGCACTTGAAACCTACAAGTGACTAACAATACACTGACTTAGCTCACACTAAGATTCACTCTCTTAGTCTTCTCTAGGATCCGATCAAACTTGATCTCCTAAAGGTAACTAAACAACTGTTTAAGAAAGAATGTTTACAAAGAAATTTGCTTCTGAAAAGCTAATAGTAAACACAATGAATTCAGATGAAAGAATGCTTAGAAGATTTTTGAATATAGCTTGCGCGTGTGAGATTCTTCCAACCACATCTTTCAATCTTCAGCCTCTATTTATACTCCAAGGATTAGGGTTTGAACGCTGCATGAGAATGCTACCGTTGGAGGGCAGTTCTGGAAATTCCAGCTTCTGCTGTGGCTGAGAATGTTAGGTAGGTCGTCAGGATAGTACATTTGCTTTTGTACTTTGGAAAGTGACTTGACCTTTAACCTAGTAGACTTCTGATCAGAGGAAGGCTTCATATTGGAACTTGTGAAGCTCGTTGATCAGAGTCGGAGGGAAGCAGAGATCCTCTGACCGTTGTATCTTCTGATTCTGAACTCAGAGGGAAGTACATGGTCTTCAGAGTCATCTTGCTTCTGGACATCAGAGTTTCCACTTTTCAGCTTCTGGATCTTCATAGTCTTCTACACCATCAGAACATCTGAACCTTCAGAGTGTCTGGGTTGTCAGAACGTCTGGATCTTCAGAACTTCAAGTGACTGAGTCCATATCAGAGCTTGTAAGGCTTCAGATCTTCTGAAGCTTTTCTACTGTTCAGAGAGAACATAGATGTTGCGAAAGCGTTGCTTGGGTCACTCTTTAAGCACAGTGCTTCTGATTTGTGTGAGATAAATTGAGGTCAGAGCCTGTAAATAGCACACTCAGAAAAACACGTTAGAGTACCATAATTGTTCATACTAAAATGTTAACTTGTAATCATCAAAACATAGAGTTGTACTACTCGATCAAAACTTGATCTTACACACATTCACGAGCGTCCCGATTTGGGCAAAATTTCATGAATCTAGTAGTAATCAACAAGTTTTGGAAACCTCAGTCGCATCATCTCCCTCTTTCATCAGTTCGTCGTCATCTCCCTGTCCTCCATCTAGATCTAAGCCTCCACCAACCACTAAGACGCCACGTCGCGAGCTAGAACCTACTGGGTTAGAAACGTTAACAAAGAAATTGAGAAACACGTGCCATCGTATAAGCCCTTGATTGTTCAATAATTTATTAATAAAATATAATTTTACTTTTATTATCCTATTAGTATAATAAAATTTATAAAAATAAAAATAAAATAAAAAACAATTAAAATTAAATTAAAATATGCTAAGTGATAATTATTTTAAAATTAATATCGTATTGGTATTTATGGGTAAATGAAATAATATTAAATATAAAAACTACTGTTCATTGGTATTTGTTGTATTTATCGTGTAAATTTAAAACTAATATCGTATTGGTATTCATGTGTAAATATATAAGTATTGTTTTTTGTATCATTTGATTTAAAAATTAAATTTGTTTAACCGTTAGTTTCGCAATCAACTACCTTTTCAGCTTTCAGTCTTTACCTATTAGTTAGCTTAAAAAATTTCAGCTAAAATTTCAGTTTTCAATTAACTTACAGTATTAGCTAGGTATTGCCAAACATATTCTTGTTAATGATGATAAAATAATATTTTACTTACTTTTATTAAATTTTGAAAATTGGGACAAAAAATAAATTAAAAATACGCTTTGATAATATATAAAAAAATTAATTTCCTATGTATCAAAAAATAAACAACAAGAAACTGCTAGCTAGTTTCAGTGTAAAATCAAAAATAATTTTACATTGACATCTAATCAGTAGGGCCGGCTGTGGGCCTGTGCAAGCAGGCCCACAACCCAGGGCCTCCAAAAAGAAGGAGCCCCAAAAAAAAATTTTACATTAAACTTTTCTCAAAAAAAACAATTTAGTTATAATAATTAATGTTTAAGATGTTATTAATGACTCTAGTTGGTTTAGTGGTTAGCAACTACTCCCTCCGGTCCTATTTATAAGCATGAAAGAGAAGAAAAATCTTGGTCTTTTTTATAAGAACCAAATGAAAGTTTGAGCTATATTAATTAATTTTTTCCAATGATGTCCTTATTAATTCTAACTTGTAAAATGTGTCTCATTAATTATTCTCTCTCTTTTCCACTTTCCAACACTAATAACAAAGGGTAATTTTGGAAGTTCATTTTAATTTAAGACAAATTTAATGCATTTTATCTAGTTTAACTACATTTCTTAAACTATGTGAATTTTTTTTTATTGCTTATAAATAGGACCGGAGGGAGTATTTATGTTACTTTTATGTAAAGGTATCTGGCAGTTGTATCTCCAAGAGATATTTTTCTTTATTAGGGGTCCATTTTTATTATTTGCCCAGGGCCTCCAAAATGTCGGGACCAGCCCTGCTAATTACACTATGTGACGTCGGATCAATATTTACCTTAATTTTTTATTTTAATTAAAGTGAAAATTTTCGTGAAATTCTTTGTATATTAACATACACAACTCATTAATTCAATTCAATTTTAAATTTAATTGTATAAGAAAGTTGCTAACCTTTTTTTTTTTGAAATAAAGTTGCTAACCGGCCTAGATAACCTTAAATATAAATTCTACGGTACTTGAAATTATTTTTAATGATCATGTCTCTTCAAGTAGGGTTTAAGAGTTATATAAAACATAACAAGATTTCTATATAACATTGAAAATTAAGTTTTTATTTTTTTCTTCTTGGTTACCCTTTCACGAACATTTAAAAACTTTGTTATTCTCGTACGTTGAACTTTATTTGACCCCATTTCATTTGAGGTCATCTTATTCATCAGCAATTGTTTTTAAAATGTAATTAGAAGATCCATTTTGTTATCTAGAAGTATGTCAGTTGCTCACTGTGACGCCTCCGATTCAAGTAGTATTAAATAAAAGCGAAATGTGTCATTATTTTTGTTCTAATAGGGTGCGACAATACTAGGTGCAAGCAAGATTGCATTTATCATTCATTAATAGCGAAATATGTCATTTTTGGTATCTAGGATGTGATAATTAATTGGTTTTGCAAGGTAAATATCGTCGAATCTTCGATTAGATATTTAAGGAATTCATTTTTGTTAGATATTATTGGTAAGTGCGACAATTAATAGATAATTGATAAACTATACGTGTAATGCCAAATTGCATTGATAAAAATAATAAAGTAAATATTAGTTTTTTTTATTCTACGAAATAGCTCTCACAATTTTGGTTTGAGTATGGCAAAATACAAATATCTCTATAAGATTGTGGATTCAAATGATCGAACCTTTAACCATTTAAACAATCATTTTTAACTGCTGCGACTAATACACATTGGCAACATGAAATTAATTTCATATATAAAAATATTTAAATATTAATAAATTTGTTAAAATAAAATTTTATAAATATTTAATATATTATTTTTAAAAATCTAATTTTTTTAATTAAAAATCATTTTAATAATTTTTTTGGTCATTATTAAAAAGATTTGTAATAATGATAAAAATGTGATTATTGTACTTAGTGATAACCGAAGAAATTTAGATATTGATTTAGGGGGGAGGGGGGAGAGAATATGCTGGTCCAATTTTGAGGACTAGTGGAAATACATTTTTCCTCTTTGTGATTGAATATTTAACTGAAAGTAAATGAAATGAATTGTGATAAACAAAAGGTTAAATGTGTTTTTTTTCATGTGATATATATAGGGACAAATCTAAATTGGTCCTTAAAAAATTTGCAACAATTTTGGTCATTTGGGAAAAAACCTATATAAGAACAAATGATGATGAAAAGACCACAAAAGCACAATAATTTTTTTAAAATATTTAAAGTAAGCATAATCATTTCAATTAAAACTCCTTTTAAAAGCTTTCAATTTAGCATTTTGCACTACAAAAATCAACTCATTTACAAATTAAGGGTCTTTTGCCGACAATCTCATATCAGTTTGTAATGCATTGATTTTTTTTTAAAGAGAATTATATATTAGATAATAAAAATCTTGGGAACAAACTCTCCCAAGTGAGCTTTTAATTCCAAATACAAGGAATTAACAAAAAGAGATTAGAAAACAAACTACAACTAATTAAAAACTAGAAGAAAAAAAAAACAAAAGACACAGCACACCACGTATAGAGCAAAAACAATAATAGCTCCAAAAACAGCTAAAAGAGAAACAAAAGGACCCAAGCAGCAGAGGCGAGAGACAGCATACACAATCACATAGCTTCCATACACTCTAACACCGCAAGCCAAAGCCAATAACCACTCCAGAACTAATTTTCAGCAATAGGTATCACAGCAGAAACAGAACAAACTATCTAAAACCCACCTGGCCACCTCCAAAAATGTCTGTGGACTAAGAGATAAATAAGACCAGGGCCACTTTAAATCTCAAAACATGGTAGTTTTGTCCAATCAGCAGACCATGGTACAGGAGAGATCAGGAATTGAATATCAGCTAGAATTGGTATATCATCAATAAGTGAGTCTCAAAAAGAAAATGTTATGACTTATCAGCACTCCTCTATTTCTATATATGTTGAGATCTTTTGAATTTTATTTGATATTCCTTTTAATTATTATATATATGGAGCGTATCAAGTGAAAGTAACGTTTATTATAAGTGATGAAAACATTAAATCGTGACCGTATGATTTTATATCAATGGTCAAGATTAAAACATAAAGTCACATAACTTTTTAAAAAAGTCACATGATCATTAATTACAATTTAATCTTGATCATTAATGTAAAATCATACGGTCACGATTTAATGCTCTTATCTTTTACAATAAACATTGATTTCACTTTAAGTTAAAAAAAAACATTGCTCTCACTTATATATATAAAGACAAAATTCATTTTTTGTTAATTATTTTAATATCATTAATAACTAGTAAATGCAATATTAATACATTAATTATTTTCTAAAACATGAAATTATTTAATATTTAAATTACTTATAAATAAGAAAATATAAATATGACATCATCTATCTACTAATTATAGTATGAGAGAGAAAGCTTGTGAAAAGAAAGACATAGAATGAGAGTTACACTTGTCGAAGTTGTTACTTTTTGGTTCCGAAAATAATATAGTACTAGTATTGATCTTGTGCCATGCACGAATGAAATAAGAGTACTCTGTCGACATACATCATACGTTTTCATATTTCTTCTCTCGTTTTTTCTTTTTTTAAATACGCATATCATCTATTCAAATTTATTTTTCTAATTCCTTTTTTTTTTCTAATTTGTTGTGCTTTGAATCAATATATCAAAACCATTTTAATCTTTCAGATGTATATACGAAAACATAAAATACAAAATTATTGAGTTAATTTCTAAACCAATCCTTTAAAATTGTTTTTTATAGACAAATGTTAGTTGTTAATAAATTAGTACAAATTATCCCTCCTCAGAGTTCGAACCCTGGTCATTCACCTACAATTACCCTTAACTCTACCATGTGAGCTACCAATCCCTCCCAATCCTTTAAAATTATTTGATATCAATTTTTTAATGACATATTTGATATCATTTTAAACGTAAGATATTACATTCAATTTTTTTTGTAATATAAAAAATCACAATAATAGTTAAAAAAATTGTCAGCATACATCTTAATGGTAGAAAAATCACAATTGACTTTTATTAATTATTCTAATATCATTAAAAACCATTAAATGTCAAATTAATACAACATAAAAAACCACAATTTACATTTATTAATTATTCTAATGTCATTAATAACTATTAAATACAATATTAATTATTTTTGAAAATATGTAACTATTTAATATTTAAATTACTAAAAAATCAGAAAATATAAATATGACAGTTAATGAGAGTTAATGAATTATGAATAATGCAGAGGCGAGTGCAAGACATAACTTATTTTTCTCTAAAAAACAGAAAAATAATGAGAGGAAAAATACTATTACAAAATGTGTTGTACAGAATTATTACATAAAAAATAACTTATAATTAATTTATGATTTAATTGCTTGAGTGCCCTCAACTTCACTATCCACTTCATACTACAGGTGAAGACAACTTTTTCATACATGTATACAATTTGTCGTAGCAAATGCAGCTAGACTATACATATAGCTCTACAATAAAATTTGATCGAACTACATTTAACTATGTATTGTGTCACAGAAAAAAAAGAATTATGACAAAATAATCTAAAAGTTTTCCTTGTGGAAATCAAACTTGGTGCTTGTTTTTCTGGAAAAGTCTAAGGAAAACTTCTTAAGTTCTCCTACCAATCCATGCGCCCCACAGTAAAAAACACCTAAAATTGAATTAGTTGATTTGAAATTAGCTAAGCAATATTTGATAAGTTAAAATTGCGCAATCAAAATTAACAGCAAATTTAAATCAATACTTACCAACTCTTTTGTCAGGGTGTTTGAGAGCTGCATGTTTAAAGACATTACGCCAATTTGGTCTAGCAAAATGTGTCTTGACCCTTGTCTCAGAAACTACATCCACACCACTTTTGGCATGTTGGAGAGACTGAAGCATTGTGATCAAAGCTGAGCGAGCATCTCCTTCTTCATACACGCTTGTGCAATAGTTGTGCAGCTCAATTACCCCTTCCTTGTCGTTCTCCGCTACCTCATTCATCACCCCTTTAAACCATTCAAAGGAACCTTGCTCGCGAGTAACCCAATAGAAATAGGCTCGCTTCGTGGCAAAAGGTGATTTTTTCTTGCTATTCTTGATTCCGCTTTCTACCTCTCCTTCTTCCAAGTCTTGTTGGTTCTTGATGTTATTTAGCACGTCTTTAAGTATGCTAATCAAAGGGGTGGCGCCAATTCCAAGCCCTACAAGAAGGAGGACTTCATAGTTTTTGTAGTCTTGTGCTGGAGCTCCATATGGTCCATCAATCCGGAGCCTTGGCATCCTGAAATTTGTTTGAGTATTACTAGGATTATAATGAAGGTATCTGGCAATTCAATGATAGTATTTTGTGCTATGGTTCATGATCACTTATTTATTTTTAATTATACCCTTATAACTCTAGGAGTAACACTGAGAGCTAAAAGCAAAAGATCATGCACCAATGGACCAACAAATAAGAGCACCAAGAGAATCCGACACAACATATTTTTCCAAAACTTTAAGGCATTGGGTATGTGTGGGTCACATCTCATCTTCAACTTCTTAACTAATGTAGGACATCATTCTTACACTTGCATTCCAACACAAACAACATTAAAGATAACTTAGCATACCTTGGTGGTTTGCTACTTCCTGGTAACATATCAGCTCGCAGAAGACCACTTTGGTCGTCAGTTGATGGTTGACATGCCTGTATCAATGGCAATGATCCAACAATAAGCATTTATATATGCCATGAACATTTATAAAATGTACAACCTGTAACATCACAAGAATCTATAAAAATTAACAAAATTTTCTTCTCTTGTGCAAAACTTACTTTGGCGAAAATAGCCTTAAGTTGTGATGTCCAGTCGCCTAAGGTTCGAATATGAACGCTTATGTAGTCATCTCCCGGAGCTGATGTGATAGAAAAGGGATGCCTAGTGACAGATACATGTATAGCACAATTAATTTCACTTTTCTATTGGTCACCCTTTCTATATGAATAATGGAAATCATAACAATAAGAATAGGAATTTTGAGCTTAAATTAGTTGCAAACCATTCAAATGGGGAGATATCAGAACAGTTAACAAAAATATACTGGCCACTTGTGTACTTAAATCCTTGTGGTTTAGATACTTGCAATGCTAGTACATTTCCTGGGTACACTGCAACCTGCATTTTCCAAAGAACAACGTCAAAATTTCATTCATAACATCATTAATGACACGATTAACTAAAAACAGAGGAGTCAAAATTTTAATTTTGAAAATGTGTACCTTTTGAATCCTCACAGACTTGTAGCCCGACCTAAAAGCACGAATCAGCCTTTCACCTCCATACAGTATCATAGGAACGGCGAGATACATCCATGTCTATGCCAGTGAATTTTTTGTAACCAAAATCAGCAAACAAGAAGAAGAAGAAGAAATTTCCGTGCGAGACAGAAAAGGGAATGAAAAATGTGCATATTTGAGCGAGATTGCATACCGTTTTCTTATACCATTTCTTACTGAGGTAAAGGAAGTATCCGTGAATGATAAGAAGCACATAGACGATAATGAAAAGGTGATGAGAGTACCAAAAGGCATTGAAACCGGTGAGCTTCTTTAGAGGTTTGGGGAGGTTTAGCCTATTTCTACGGAACCAAGGTGTAGCTAAAACGAAAGCTATGGCCATAAGCACCACCATGACCACCCCAGTCCAACCTTCAGTACCTTTCACGAACCACCAGTAGTTGTTAGGCCTGTCATCCCCAAAAAATGGTTTCATAGGTACATATTCTGCATCTGTGGCGTGTAATAACCTTGGGAAATCACAAGTTAAATGCGAAATTACATGCAACCCAACCCCAATTGCAATGCCGAAAGCGACCACCTAAATAAATAGAGAAGATCCAAATATTTGGTCATTTAGTGTTAGTAAAGTAACATCATCAAAATAATTAAAAAAAAAGCCATGAAACTAATTAATGTAACAGCATAGTTATTTTACCTTGTGAAAGTTTATGTTGTCATCAAATGGAACCACCATTCCTAACTTAGTCCTGCTTCTGAGCCAAGTGATGGTGTTTCTACAGACAGGGAACAAGATTAAGGCCATATTGAATTTGAGTGTCTCAGCGCCACCCTTAGCTGTTGTGACACAATAGCCCATGACGTCGAACACGGCACGATTCTTGTACTGCATAAATTTCCAAGTGAAAAGTGCTGCACAAATAGAAAGCCACAGGACCAAAACCCAAATACGTTTCCAATTGTCCTGTATAAAGTATGTTAGCGCTTGGCATAACCGCTTGATGGGGTTATGCTCCTTGGTAGGGACTAACTTCTGGCTCAACATTTGGCTCAACACTCTACTATCTGTGTTTATGTGGGTTGATTGTGCTGGGGCTTGCAAAAGAAGCGTTTCCAAGTTGTACAACTGCATGAAATCGCACAGATTCAATGCATAAATATATCTACTTTTAACAAAGAAATCTATATATGGTGTGTGTACCTTGCTAACTCAAAATATATGACTGCTAAGTCATATGAAATCATGACATGAACAGTAAGTAATTAGACATACAATTTTCACATCACTTAGTACCGTTTATTACTTGCATAGTTTGATGCTTCAAATAATTAATGGAAAGTATACATAGACATACAATTTTCACATCCATTAGACATATTATTTTATGGGGGTAAAAACCACCGCAAAATGTTGGGGGAGTTAAAAACAGCCACAAAGTAGTATGTCTGAAGGATGTCTAAAAGAAAATGTATGTTTATGTATCATCACCCAATCATTTATCATAAGAAGATAACAAAACAAGAATCTTATTGGGCAGGAAAAGAAAGTTCTCTAGATTTGGCCATTTAATCTATTTAATTTTCTCATACTATCATAATTGGAGAGAACCAATTTTTTTAGAATTGTAGGTATATTTCATTCATATATCCGAGATATTAAAATGAAAATTTGCATACTGTTATTCTATAACTAGTCCAGTTTTATTAAGACCTCCCAGGCCCTTTTCTTACTAATGGTTTTGTTGATTTTCATTTTTTATGTGGCCCAAGAGATTAATTGTTTCGTCTGGTTAATGGGCTGTATTCAGCTAGCTAGTTTCTCTTTTCTCAATGGCCGGCAGAAAAGATAATAGACGTGCAAAATATGCCAACAAAAAGAAGCACCCATAATATATGGCCAAGAACGCAGCGCACCTACTGAAAATAAGATTAAAAAACAACGACTAATCATAGAAACACTACCACTTTCAAATTAACCACTTATGAGTGCCATTTTTTAACTAATATCAACTTGATTTGTTTTGAATTTTTTCATGTGTAGAATAGAATAGAAACCTCAATGTATCCAAGGTTGCTTGGGTCCAGCTCCTCCATGATAAGGGCAGCATATTCCTCTACACGCTCTTGTATTTTTGACAGCTTATTAGCTGAAGCACTTAGGGCGATAATCTGTTAAATGAATCATATAAACACAATTAATGGTCAACCTACACAAGTCTAGTAAAATAAGCTATCTGCCATATTATTAGAAATCAGAGTTTTAATAAATCTAATTGTCACTCACTCAGTAATTAGTGGGTGATTTTTTCCCTCTTCCAAGTTCAACAATCAAGATTTGAATTTTCTTTAAAATAAAAATGATAATATAGTAGTAAATATTCATTTGGGATACTTCACTTTTATTCTTTAAACTCTTACCTCTTTTACTTCTTCTTCCGTAATTCTTCCGTCAGCATCCTTGTCCACCCTGCAGACATGCATGAGGTAAGTTTACAATTTAGAGAGTAAGTAATTAAAAAGGAGAAAAAGGATGATGCACTTCTTTACACCGTCAGCCAATCTGATTTCAAGGATGTGCCACGTCAATTAATGAAATTAAATAAAAAGAGAGATTTTCTCACATCCTTGAAATCTGATTGGTTGACGGTGTAAAAAAACTTTACACCGTCGGTGCATAGAAATTAAACTCATTAAAAAGTACAACGTTTATGACATTTTGCTAAAATATAATTTTGTTTTAACAAAGACATGCATAACTTATGTTCTTCAAAGTTCAATTATAGCTGCTAATTCCTTGTATTTTTTTTTTCTATAGTCAACAACCAAATCATTAATTAGATAACCAAAGTATTTAATAATGTTTTCTGCCTGTTCATTATTACTATTTCACTTCTATTATAAATTTTCAACAAGAGTACGTTGAAGCGTGAATCAAATAATTGTAACATTCTTACTTGGTTGACAATCTTTTTTAAGGAGATCACATGACACTCTTATCTAAGGGTAGATTTTTGCTGGTCTCCCCAACATGTTACTGATGCCACGTTGATAGTATGGAGGTGTTTTCTTTCTGTTCTACCATTTTTAGTTTTAAAAAAAATTGAACCTTAAAGAATTGGATTTAATTTGCACGCACTAACAGTATAAAGAGTTTTAGTTTATACGCATGCATTCATTCAATCATATCTCTTCAATTTAATTTAATTATGACATGACAACCGAATGCATTTGAATTAGATGACTATGTAAAACTATTTTACAATATCGATGCATAATATTAAAGTCAAAATTTGAAGAAAAAAATGTTATTTTGAACGCTGATAAAAATATTCTATAGAAAATAGTTGTATAACTTTTAGGACTTCATCTATCCTCTATTATAAGTTACTTTGTATTTAGTTTTTTTCCTATAATATTAATCATTTTGCAATATCTATGAAGCATTGATTATTGTTTTTCATGTCTACCCTTATTTTTGGTACATGAAAAACAATAATCAAGAATTTTCAGCTAATGCTTAACATTACAAGAATTTTTCAGCTTTCTAAAATTTTACTTTATTTCAAAGACCACTAAGTGGTAGTGAAATATTCATGAGGGAATTTTAAATTATGGCATACGAATATGATATAAAATAAATATAAATTTATTACTGCTAAGATTAAGTATATACTATGATCTTTTAAAAAAAAAAGTATATACTATGAGGCACGGTTTCTAATTAATGCAAATTCCGCCAAATGCGGTTTGGATATATCAAGTCATCATAGTGATAAATTTTGTAAGAAAAGTCCACACCATATGTAACCACTTTCAACTGAGCACTCTAATTTGATATTAGTCCAAATATGGACAATATTTTAATTCCCAGCCCAACAGAACCAGTCTCTTTCAAGAAGCCAAATTAAACTACGTTTCTTCAGGAATATCCTAATTAAGCAACAGTTTACTAGCACAACGACAACAACAACAAAAATCCTATTGAAAATGAAATTCATAAAAATGAAGATGAAATGAAAGTCTCACTCACATGTCAAAAAATGTCTGAAGCCTTGAATCAAAACTCTGATCTGTAATCTGCTCCCAAAATTCACGCAACTCATCCTTGCTAATGGAAGCTGATCTTATCCCTCGACGACGCGCTAACGCATCGAACAATTCACCCGCAAAATCCTTCGATTCGTTCATTCCTGGTTTAAACATCAAATTCACCAACAACAACACAACTGTTAAAAATAATAATATAAATTATTCATACTCAAAAATTTAATTTATTAGATAATTGTTTATTTGACATCGATCTTCCGCACTCTCAATTCTTCTATTAAAAAGGAATTAAGTGAACTATGCATTATTTACCCGTCAAACCTAAACAAAAGAATTCGAAGCACATGATAAGTGAATTGTGAATTCTCTACACTTCAAGCCGAGACTCAAAAGGACTGGCACAAAACGTGCTTGTTCGGGCAATTCATCATATGCATAATTATTTGTTTGACTAACATCGATTTAAAGTTTGCATTCTCCACGCTTCAAGCCCGAACAGATAGGCTCAAAAGGCGCGTGCTTGTTGGCGCAATTCAGCAAATGTGAAAGTAGTGATGAAATTCATACATACCTATACACTGGCTGAAACGTGTTTTGGGCAATTTTCCATCAACAGCCAATTCATCAAACCGTTTCTCAACCTGAACCCAACCTTCAGTACCAGCACTTTTGGTCATGAATTTGAGACCTTTGAGGGCGCGAGCGGCGCCGGATTTGGTCCGATCAACCTTATCAAAGGCACTGAACGACGTCATGCGCTTAAACTCCTGCGAAACCTGCCTCAGGCGAGCGGAGAACGACGACGGCCGCATCTCTAGACGGCTGGCGAGGAGCGCCGTCTCGGAGTCGCCGCCGCGAATGTTCTGTACTGAAACGGTGTCGTCGCGCACGTCCAGGGTGATCTCCACCATTTCGCCGTCGTCGTCTTTGAACCTCGCGCTCATGTTCTTGCTTCCGGTTCGCTTGTGGGAGAGTATGGGCCCGCTCAGTGGCCCGCTTATCGGCCCACTGAAGCCCACTCGGTTGCCCCTTCTGCTTCCCTCGCTCTCTGTTTCTGACCATGCTTCTTGTTGGTTATGCTGAATCTCCATTGCTAGCTAGCTAGCTAGTATATAGTTAATTAATTGTATTGTATGATGTAGCTTTGGTAAATATATTTCTGTTTTGGAATGAAGATAATGAGAATGGAATTGTATGGTGTTGGATGGATTATTGGATTGGATTGGATTGCAATTCAATTATTTATAAGGCTTATGTGTTGAGAGTGATATATGAGAAAATTTGGAAAGTGGAGGTGAAAGTGTTCATATTATGTGTATATATAGAAATGGAGGTTAGTGGGTGGCTGAAGTGTAAGGTTGAAAATTGGAATTATGAATTGAGAGGTAGCATATGAGAGGTGAGATAAAATTGTTTGGGTGAATATAAGTTTGGCTAGCATCGGTAACCAGTCACTACTACGGGTCAGAACCACAACTACTACAAGTTAGAGCAGGTCTCATATCGCTTACTTACAAAGATAACATAACCCTTATTTTAGTAAATTAAAAGAATCAAACACACAACTTTACGAGCGAAAGGGTATGTTGTTAGCATTTGAGCCAAGATGAGTTGGCAAGAGATAAGTAAGTCAAATAACAGGGGAAGGGTGATACAAGGGGCGCATTGGTTTCTTGTTTGTGGTGGTATGGGGCGCGTGAGTTGACGGAGACGGAGAGTGGTTGGGTGGGATTCAAAGTTAGTATATTATTATTTGTTCAAAGTTCAAACGACACGCGTGAAGTAGTAGATTTTATTTCACCGGCAACAGAATGGAAACAGAAAACGATTTGCACTCACAAGTGTGAAGGTAAACAAACTCCCACAACAAATTAATGGGATTGGCCAGACATTTGAAAGTGACGTGATTATTTCTTCAATTCTATCTTGTTTTTCTAGGAGACTGTATGGTTTTGATTCAAAGTCAATGATATTGTTGTAGTATTATAATAAATACACTACTGCCAACTAAAGGTGTTCTGATTTGAGATAGATGGTTGTATTTTAGAGAATAAAAGGTAGGAGTAATGCTTTGTTTGTTTCAGGGAATTTTAAGCCGAGAGATTAGGAGCTGAAATGATTTTGCGTTGAGAATACTTCCTATCGATTTGGTTCATCAAGAAAAGTAGAAAACAGAGGGAAGGATATAAAACATGTGGGGTGCAAGTACAACACTTAACCTTCTTAGCATTTTGTTTTGTAAAGTTGTTCAATTTTAGTGCATAGCCGGAATGTAGTTTGACTATGTCCCATGATTGTTGACGTTTTGGTTTTGATTTTCTCTAGAGGGTAGATCATCGACGAGAGTGTTGAGTAGCAAACGAGTGCTAATGTGGCACGCCACATATCATTCTTAATTATTTTTTAATTTTCACATATATTATTAATAATTAAATTTAATTAAAAATATCGATCAAAATTATATTTTTAATTAAGTTTAAATGAAACGAATGTTGATGGACTAAAATCACATGCCCCGCATAAATGAAACATTGTTCACTTGACAAACAAGCTTACAAACACACAGACTAATTTGGTGATTAGCTCAGAAAAATTGAGTAATGCAGGTTGTTTGGTAAGACAAAATTGAGAAAAAGAGAAGTGAAAAAATAACATCACTCTATCTACCTTTATTTGATTGAATAAAAAAATGAAAACGGGAAGATTGTTTGTGTATGAATGACATTTTTACCTAAAATATTTAAATATTTATAAATAAGTAGTGTAACGATAGAATGATAAAATAGGAGAGTGGAGGAAAAAAAATCACAAGCCTTTAATATCTCTTCATTTTTAAGAGATCCCAAAATGTCGTAGTCTCCACCTCCTATCTCTAATATCTTATCTATCTTCACTCTGACAAATGAGGATGAATATGGGTGATAATATGTTGGGACGAGATAGACTTTGCGTAAATATGTTTAACATCACTTTGTTTCCCCTTGTGTGGTTGAATAAAAAATGAAAAACGGGAAGATTATTTGTGTATGAATGACTTCTTTTTTTTTTGAAAGCAAATATATATATATATATATATATATATATATATATATATATATATAATGTTGAGAAACAACCCCTCTTAACATGGGTATAGTACCTAGCCAGCAAAAGCCTGACAAAACACAACTACTATAGCAGAAAAACCTCGTAAAAAACCGCTAAAAGCCTTACACGCACATGAGTGTGCTACAAGACCTAGCAAAACCTTAAAGTCTAACCCCTGAGGAAAGATCTCAACTAAAATCGAAAAACGGATTCATGTTCAACCGACAACGGGACATGTCTAACCGCTCGATACCTGCAAGCAGAGACCTAACCAAACCCTATCAGATAAACCACCACTGCTATAGAGCTGAGACAATCAAAGACCAATGAAGATATTTTTACCTAAAGTATTTAAATATTTATAAATAAGTAGTATAACGATAAAACGATAAAATAGGAGAGTGGGGAACAAGCCTTTCATCTCTCTTCATTTTTAAGAGACCCCAAAATGTTGTAGTCTCCATCTTCTATCTCTAATCCTATTATCTATCTCCACTCTGACAAATGAGGATGAATAGAGGTGAGAATATGTTGGGCTGAGGTAGACTTTGCGTAAATATATTTAGCCTGGTTAAAAATTTAGGACCCAAGTCTGGTCTTTTACCTATCATAAGCTTTTTTTTGGGGGTTTGACCTAGCCTTCCTGAAAGTCTGGATTGCCTTGGTAGCCTATTTAAATGCATATTTCATAATAGGATTTTTGCATTTACCAACAAACCTATCAGTAACACTAAAAGAAACATTTATATAAACAGACTAACAATATTATAAACAGTAGCTAGATAGGGATGAAAGAGTCACACTATGTTGAGGTTTTTTAGTGTAAGATAACATATTTAAAATCATACGTCATATTAAGCCTTTCCTTAACTAAATAGGTTTTTAAGAAAGTTTATGTCTTGCCTATTTACTAAGTAGACCTGACTTGACCTCACATAATGTAGTTTAGGCCACAAACCCCCTACGAACAACATGGTCTAACCCCACCATAAGGGTGAACCTTCTCTTCCTTCTAAGTTTATCTTATTTCGTTCTCTTTTTTCCTTTATTCTTAGCTTCTCGAGCAAACAAAGTGTAAGTGTCAGTTCTTATGAGAAGAATAAATGAAGAGAGATAAAATATATTTTAAGTGGTAAAATAAGAAAAAAAAAAGTTTTCAAAAGTTAACATTATTAACGGTATTTCTTAATTTGTGTGTTTCTTCTATTTTTTAACAGCTACTTTGAAACATACAAAGTAGTTTTAAGTCAACACATATTGGTTCAATTGGTAAGGGTATGTCATTTTTCCTTAGAAGGTTGGGTGTTCATTTTTTGCTGCCAATGTAAGTTACTTGTGTTAGTGACCTATATGTAATTAAGTACCTCTATACGCGACTAGTTATCCCAAAGGCATACTTTGACCTGTGGTGGCGATTGAGGCTAAACCCACCAAAACTTTTGTTTACCAAAAAACTATTTATAGGAAATTCTTTAATTAATGTCATCTTATGAATTTAAGCTAGGTTTAACTATAGGACAAAAAATTATTTTGGAAGTGATTATTATCCTACCATTTATAAGAATTTAATTTATTTCATCGTTTTTTTAACCAATTGATCCTAACACGCCACTTCACGCATGTGGCTCAACACATTCGACATTTCGATTGTAAACTTAGAGTTTGTTTCCTTGATTAAAGGCAATAAACACTTATATATGCATAAGCGTTTATTCATAAGCTAACCTATGAAATGATCCAATTTTTACAAATATAAAATTCTAGTATCAAGATCGCTCGTTTTAAACATCAGAATTTAAATAATACAATCGAAATAGATAAAGAACCGAAAGTACAATTGAGCCTTATGAAAATGAACTCATGCCCATCATGGGATATTGCAATTTGAGAATTTTTTTTATGTTGTCCAAGATATAAAGATTTATTGTGAGTAAAATCACCATTGACTAAATGATCCGGTAACTTTTTTATGTGTTTTAGAAAATTTTAAATAATTACATATATCAAAATATGATTATTGTATCATTTACCTTGAGTTATTTAAATAAATCTTTGATTGTTCTCGTATACATTATTTGACGCCATTTCATTAATAAATATAAAATGTAATTATGGAAGACCCATTTTGTTATCCAGAAGAAAATGACACCATCAAAATCCGTATTAATTTAAAAAAAAATATATAGGGCATTGTCAGTTGCACATTGTGACGTCTACCATTAATAATATATATATATATATATATATATATATATAAACACTCAATTTTTGGTTTTATATTACACTTATTATCCCATCGCATTATATATTAAATTCATTACTTCTATTTATTCTTTTTCTTTATCACTTTTTGGTGTCTAAAATCTTTGGTGTGATATATGTATATTTCGAATAAGTAGTAATGAATAATCACATCCAATTACTATCACACTAGAAATTAAACCCGTGCGTTGCACGGGTTCGTTTTTAATTTGTATTTTTTAATTGTAATATTTAAATTTGCAGAAAGGTAAGAAAGCTATTATTTAGAAGAATATTTAGAATATATGTATAATTAAATATAATTGAGTTATGATATTCTCACACTTTCTTTCTCTAATAAGGGAAAAAAGGATCAAACAGGTAGATTTTTTTTTTTGCTTCATCGGAAGAAAAAATAGGTAGATTTCTATTGAGATTGAAATGAGAGTAGTTTTTTTTTTGATATAAAAGAAATTTAATTACTTAATTAGATTAGTATTGAAATGAACGTGGTAGTCTACTATTTTTTTTTTCTAATATTGTTTTAGTCGTTGCAATGATGTTATCAGTTGTGCTAATTTTTTTTTATCAAGATTGATGTGGTTGTTTACCATTGCTGGTGGTATAGAAGTTCTTTTAAAATCACTTTCACGAACATAAAAATAGATTCTATCTAACTGCAGGATGGACGTCATTTGTTCCCTTTGAATGATTAAGTTGCTATTTTTTTCCATATATAATATGACAATATTGAGGAGTGAAAGATTCCTATTTCTTATCAAGAATATAGTGAGTACTACATTTTACACTTATCTTTCTAGTGCAGTATATAAATTTATGTAGCTCACACTTTGTTACTGATTTGTGTCATATAAATATAGAAATGATGATATATTTGTATGATTTCAATTGAATGAGAAGAATTGTTTAGTAAATTACCATATATGTGAAACTCACAGTTTTATTTTCCAATCATCTGCAACGGGGATATATCACTAAGTAATGTGTGTTTCTTGTTGTTGTTGATGATCTTTCTCATGCAATAAAGAAATAAGAATGAGTAATTTAAAAAAGCAATTTTGAAATTAACTAAAATAATTAAAAATGACATACTTGTTGAAGTAGTTAGAGACAATTGTCATTTTTTTCTCACCAACAGCTGAAGTCTAAGAAATATGAATAATTTGAGTTTGTGAGTGATTTCACTGGTTTGTTTATATAGAGATATAATAGATGCATGGTTCAATATAATACATTTTATTTTTTATTTATTTAATGTAGATAGTTGAATAGCCTCCTAAATTAACAATTTTATTCAGTTTTTGACACTGGTATTGCCATCATGCTACTATTTTTAATTTAATGTTAGTTTTTCTTCGGAGTTACTATGTTAAGGAATTCTAAGAGTTTGTGAGTTTAAGAAAAATATACATATATTCATGTAGAAAATTGGTCAGCAAACTAAGACCATTGCATATCAAGATTAATTTTGGCGGAAGTATGCTTTATTGTTAATAGTTTTTTTTTCTTGGATTAAATTGATATTACTATATTAGTTTAAAATTAACATTAAATTTGATTTTAATTTAAGGTACTGTGCTAAAACCATTTGCAGATATAACTTTGTGGTCTGTTACACTTTTGGCATGGATGTTACTCTTTTGCTTATACATTTGATATTTATTAAGTTTAAAACTGAAATCATTAGTGCACAAGTTTCCACTACCCGTTCATTCACTCACTAAGCTATCTCATTAAAACACCAAATTTTTTTACTAATGTATGTAGGTTTTCACGTGTATTTGTACTTAATACTTAGCTCAAGTGAGCTTTACTAATATATATAGATTATTTACTGAGTTACACATCACTCATTTCAGTTACCTTTTGGACAATCACATACTCACGGAATGACCAAAATCACTCATGTCAGTATGATTGGGGATCCAAATACTCGTTTTGAACACCAATGAGACTTATTTTGCGCGATCACATTTGATTAAATAACATAGGCAATTATGCCTCTAAATTACTAACCAATACATGTTTTAGGAAGGGAAGGGTTCAAAACAAAAAAAGGAAGTCCCTTGCTCAAGAATTAAGAACAAAAAATTAAAACATGTTTTTGGTCAACAAGAAATATGAGTAGTAAATGACATTTGGAACTTAAACAACATAAAAGGGATTGTTTAGGCAACCACTCAATTCAAGGGATTGTAGTAGTACAAATGCCACTAGCTGCGTTTTATCACTACTATAAAAATGACATTTTGTCACGCCTCTATTGTCACGGTTATAGGCGGAACCGTGATAATAGAGCAATTACCACAGTTATAAAAGGAACCGTGGTAATAGGTAACAATATTTTATTAATTTTTTTATGGACCGTGACAATAGAGAACTTTACTCTTCAAATTTTTTCAGAATTTTTCCTAAACCCTCTCTCCCACTCTCCATCGACCCGTTCCCTATCTACCACAATCTAAAAAATCAATTTAGTGTCCTGTACCACCCATTCTGTCGTTTCTGCTTTTAATTGCTTGCTAGAAATACAAATTCATTTCAAGGTTGGAATATTTGAGTAATTTGGCTAGAATATCTGAATGTTGGTGATTTTATGCAATTTATTTTTCAATATAAACGTACTAAAATTTATGCACAGACCAGGAAAAAAAAATCAAAAAATCTGTAGCTATTTCGCAGAATATGACATATTGTCACGGTTAAAACCGTGGCAATAGAGGCCACCTATTGCCACGGTTACGTACTTAACCGTGACAATAGGTGGAATCTATTGTCACGGTTAAGTACGTAACCGTGGCAATAGATGGCCTCTATTGCCACGGTTAAGGACGTAACCGTGACAATAGAAGGAACATATTGTCACGGTTACGATTTACTAACCGCGATAACAGGTGAGTCAATTGTCACGGTTCCGCCTATAACCGTGACAATTGAGCAATTGTCACGCCTTCTATCGTCACGGTTAAACCGTGACGAATGGGCGGTTTTAACCGTGACGAAAGGCCTTTTTTGTAGTAGTGTATGCACTTAATTACCCATCATGTGAAGTTTACGGGAAAGACACAAGTTCATATATATATATATATATGGTTTGGTCATTCACACTTACCTAAACTTTTTACACATGCAATTCGTATAAAAAGAACTTGAGTGGAATGGAAGTCAAGGTTAAACCAAGGTGAGTGGTATATAAACTACTAAAAACACAAGATAACGGAACGACACATGCACAATGAACTGTACTAATATGTAGATATATATGTTGACAAGGAAAAGGTTGTTACTTGTTTGATAAAGTCCATTAATTAGCTTTAACGAGTTATGTTGTCAATTAAGTATTTATATTTCTAACTAATAATTAGTTAATGTTATTGACCAAAAGAAGATTAATAAGTATAGTTTAATTTGAATTTAATTTTACTAGTAGCTCATAAGAGACATAGTTGCACCAACGTGGTGGTGGTGACAGAGAGAAAAATTCATGAATTAACAATCTTTCTGTGAGTCCATTTTCTACATTGGAGATCATTTTCTTGGAAAATACCTCCACAGACAGATTTGATCATGTCACCGTTGAAAATCTTGCACACGCACAACCTATGATTGAAGTCAAGAACAGTATATAAAAATTACCAAGATACAAAAATAGAACAGTATATATGATTGAAGTCAAGAACAGTATATAAAAATTTATTCAAAACGTCAACTACAACAGTATAAAAAAGTTACCAAGACACACAAATATTCAAATGAAAAATAGTAAAAACTATGGGTTAATTATGGCAAGTTTAGGATAGAATAAAAAAAATTAATAGAAGCAATGTAATTATTTAATTTTTATAATAAGAGCAGAACACTACAACAATTTGGTGATGCGGAGGAGGAAAAAGGGTTGAGAACATATATCGTGGCCAATGAACGATGAAAATAATGTGCAAATTTTGACACCTCTAGCTCTTTTGAAACAAAAATTTGGTGACGCGGAGGAGAAGAAAGAGTTGATAACTGGTCTAAATGATTATTTTACAAATAATAATAATAATATTAACATTTAAAATTAGGGTCCATCTAATATGCACCTGTAAAAAACTGGTGTAATTTTACAATAGTAAATTCCATTAGCCATCCACGCACCCCACAACAGCAACAGACGTACAAACAGAAGCCAAATACACCCCCCAATCATCCATTGCAATAATTGGGATCTGCTATCAAATTGCTCTTATGTACAAGTAGAAGGAATTTGCTAGTGTAAAATTACACTAGTTTTTTCAGGTGTATTCAATTAAAACATGTATTTTTATTGAAACACATTATTTTAAATACCACATCTAATCTAACTTAAGGTATCATACCAAACACCACCTTATTATTTTCATACTTTTGTTTTCCTCTTCTCACGCCCCTTCACCTTGAGTTTTGGGATACTCCTCCGCCTCTAAGAAATATTTTTTTTATATACATTGGGGTGTTGGATGTTTTTTTCGGATAAGCTCTTGTTTTATGATGACTTCTCATTTTTTTCAGAAGTTATAACCTTTGAAAAAATTTCCACCACATACATACACACCAGCCAGTACTCATAATCTTAATTATATATATATATGAATTGTGTACATGTTTAAGTGGCAAAGAGTATGAAAAATGAACAGCTTGCATGATGGATCAGCTAGCGTTGGATCAGGAAACAGAAAGCAATGTAGTCAAATGAAATTCATGCAGGTGTTACTGTGATATTAATTTGTTTTTGTTGGATCTTAATAAACAGAAAGGGATAATACCTAGCTAAAGCTAGCTTCCACTTTTCACTGACTCTATTGGTGAAATATATTGTAAGGGTTTTTGCATTTCAGGATTATTAGACGATTCTGATTTCTGAAAACGACGGCCACCGGTGATATATTTCATTACTTCAAAGAGGCTGCGTAAAAGTAAAACCGCGTTAGAAGAACAGTCAAAAGCTAAACGACTCTGCGCATGACACATGCACAATTGCACACGACACAATAAATTTATTAATGGAAAAGTACCCTACAGGTAGTTTTTTTTTTTTACATCGAAAAATGACCTACAAGTAGTCTTTAATCGCCAACGAACTTATTAGGACTTGTATATTTTCTATTAAGTAGGATTCAAAATAATTTTAAATAAAAATTGAGTTAAATTACCGTAGTTTTAAAAAGATTAATCAGTTAGAATTTTTTTTTTACATCGGAAAACAAACAACAAAACAAAAACTAAGGCACAACTAGCTTGTTCTTCAGCAGAAGCAGATCAAGCTCTGGGGAGGGGTTCTCTATTACACGAAATCCAGGCTCTGAAGAAGAGCTTCTTGCCTTGCTAGATAATCAGCTGGAAAATTGGCTTCACGTTTGATCCAGGCTAGCTTGATAGTCCAATCCCTGGCCAACAACCCTTTGATTTCGAGCAATATAACAACATGCGAATGAAGCCTCACCCGGTCCTCATCCTCTAACACCTCCTTGAGCATTCGAGACTCAGTTTATAAATAAATTATATTGATCCATTAGGGTGGATTTTTTTTAAATCATTAGACAACCACATTACTTAATATTTATACATAGTAAATACCTTTTAGAGAAAATGGTTGATATAATGTTAATGCAAAATTTATTAACACATGCATCTAAATAATTTATTTATTTTTGTTGCTTCGGAACACATCAAAATAATTTTTTTACATTGGAAAGATAAATTGCATCATATAGGAATTGATCACTAGACTTCCCTCACTCAACTCATATGTCATCTAGCTCTTACCACTTGAGCTATCATTTGAGGACACATCTAAATAATTTATGATATATTAGAAATTTATTTTTATTTTAATTAATTAAAATTAAAAAAATTGTTCGATCTTATATGACATAATGTGATTGGATGTGATGGTGTAATTTTTTTTTTTAATCTGACACATTCGTTAATTTCATAAATTTATACCACATCATGTTATTAAGTTCATAAAGTTTTTGGTCAGACAATGAAAGTGAAAAAACAAACCACATTACATCGCACAAACACCGGTTAGAAGCAAGAAGAGGACTAAACTCTACAGGTGGTAGGGACCAAATTTGATGGGAAAACGGCAAACGCAAACCCAAACCCAATGAAACAAACTTGTCAGCACACATGTTGGTCTCTCACGGAATATGAAGAAACAGACCATTGACGAGTAGAAATATCAACAATCTCCATCAACAAAGCTCTCAAATATGAGGTCAACGGAGGAGCATTCAACATCTACTTAATAGTATCTATCGAGTTGCTCTCGCTAGGACACGTTGAAACCCATTTCTCAGGCTAAGAGAAGGTCGTGCTTGATGGTCAAAAGTTCCGTAGAAAGAACACACAATCCTATAGAGAAACTTGAGAGATGAGCCTACTAGTATGTTGAAGAATTTGCTACTTGTGGCACATAAAGCTTCCATTAGTAGAGCTTAGCTTGAGTTAGCTCAGAAACCAAAGAAAGTTTATGCAAAAGAATGTTAGATTAACAGAAAATAAGGTCAAAAAATCATAAAAATCCACCACCGTAAGCGCTACCTCCTGCAACACATTCTCCACCTGGTCACGTCGTGTCACAAAAAACAACTTCATTACACCAATGCCAAAGCCAACACTGAATGATTCAAACCTGCTATAAGTTGATAAAGTTAATTATTGTTGGAGTTTTGGAAGAAATCGGAAGGAACGAACTCAGAGAAAAGAGAGAGTTAATGCAGTGAGAGAAGAGTCAAAGAGGGGAATTTTTTTTATTACTTTCTGTGTAATCATACAAGCATTGGTTACCCTTATATAGTCAATACTATATTACATCATTAATATTAATGATTAATGCCTTAATCACACACATTAAAGGCTAACCCTAATAGCTTATTTTGTATTACTTCTAACACCCCCCCATAATACAAAATCTCTAGACAGTTTGAACAGTAAAAAAACAACATTTAACATGCTTAAAAAAACCTGCTCTCACAACCTATCAATTCTGCACTTTGATATACTCAAAGCATGACACTAGTTAGAAGTAACACCAATCATCTCTCTCAATGCTTTGAACCTCTCAGCCCTCAATGGCTTAGTAAAGATATCTGCAAGTTGAAGTTCAGTCTTGCAGTACTTGATCTTTATCTTCCCTTTACTGACTTGATCTCGAAGAAAATGGTACTTGGTCTCTATATGTTTGCTTCGACCATGTGCTACTGGATTCTTTGAGAGATCAATGGCAGACCTGTTGTCAACAAGCAGATCCACATGACTACCAATATCAATCTTCA
Organism: Lotus japonicus; assembly: GCF_012489685.1. Classification (NCBI taxonomy): domain Eukaryota; kingdom Viridiplantae; phylum Streptophyta; class Magnoliopsida; order Fabales; family Fabaceae; genus Lotus; species Lotus japonicus. Next base: position 53,035,615 of record NC_080045.1, on the reverse strand, counting down.
GTTCAAGCAGAATGCAGCTGAACATGCAGAAATATATTCTGCCTCACAGCTAGAGAGTGCTACCACAATTTGTTTCTTAGAGCACCATGAGATAGGAGCTCCAGCAAACTCAAAAAGATACCCCATTGTACTCTTCCTATCTACCAAATCCCCACACCAATCCGAGTCAGAATAGGCTACAAGGTGTAGTCCAACCTTCTCTTTTTGAAGTGGAAACAAGATGCAATAGGATAGAGTCCCTTTCAGATATCTCAATATTCTCTTGGCAGCCACTAAGTGAGAATGTCTTGGATCACTCATGAATTTGCTGACCATTCCCACACTGAAAGATATTTCTGGCCTAGTATGACAAATGAATCTAAGACTCCCCACTATTTGTCTATACTCAGTGCCATCTACGGAAATTTCTTCTTCTCACTTATCCATTTTCATATTCACCTCAGCTGGGACCTCAGAACTGTTACAATCCCACATATGAAACTTCTTAAGAACTTCCATGACATACTTTCTTTGATGCATGAACAATCCTCTGGTAGTCAGTAAAAATTCCAGACCCAAAAAATAAGAGAGAGTTCCCAGATCAGTCATTTGAAACTCATCTTTTAGACTATTCTTCAGATTTTCTATGCTTGTAGAGTCACTGCCTGTAATCAGTAAATCATCAACATACAGACATAGGAACAACACACCTTGATCAGTCAAGGATTTTACATACAAACCATGTTCCACTGAGCACCTTAGAAAACCAGATTGAACTAGAAAAGAGTCAATTCTCTTGTTCCAGGCCCTAGGTGCCTGTTTTAAACCATACAAGGCTTTCCTCAATCTGAGGACTTTATCTTCACTGCCTTTGACACTAAATCCAGGAGCTTGCATAACAAAAACCTCTTCCTCTAATGGTCCATTGAGGAAAGCAGACTTGACATCAAGCTGCCATAAAGACCAGTTCTTCCATGTTGCAGTGCAACAAGTAATTTCATTGTCTCTAATCTTGCAACTGGAGCAAAGACCTCATAGTAGTTAAGTCTCTCTCTTTGCATAAATCCCTTGGCAACCAACCTTGCCTTATGTTTGGCAATGGTCCCATCAGGCTTGAGCTTGGTCTTAAAGACCCATTTCAGTGCAATAGGAACTTTGTTCACTGGTAGAGATACTAGCTCCTAGGTTTCATTTTTCTGAATAGACTTGAGCTCTTCTTCCATGGTCTTTCTCCATACTTGATGTATGATAGCTTCTTCAAAACTTACTGGCTCAATGTCAGCAAGTAAGGCCATATGTTGCATGAGCTCACCATCCTCATTGACATTATCATCAGAAAACAGTTGGTAATCCCTAAGATGAGGAGGCAAACTCCTAAGTCTTGAAGGTCTACTATTCTGAGAAGGAGGAGTGATTGGTGATCCCACTGCTCCTTGTGGTTCTTGAGGTACTGCTGGTTATGTAGAAGTTTCTTCCCAGTCAAGTAGCATTGTGGTCATAGTAGGAGATAGCTCTTTAATGTCCTTCCAAGAGCTAGTCTCATCAAACTGTACATCCCTACTGTAAATGACTTGTTTACTCTCAGGATTATACAGCTTATATGACCCTGTGGAGTTGTATCTTATGAACACCTAAGCTTCACTTTTGTCATCAAGCTTCTGTCTCCTCTGATCTGGAATGTGGCTATAGCATAGGGATCCGAATATCTTGAAGTGTTTAACTGAAGGTTTGGCTCCTGACCAAGCCTCTTCTGGAACCTTACCCTCCAATTTTTTAGTAGGAAATCTGTTCAGGACATATACTGAAGTTGAGACAACTTCACCCCAGAAGCATTGTGGTAGATATTTTGTCTTGAGCATGCTTCGAACCATATTCAAAATGGTTCTATTTCTCCTCTGTGCAATCCCATTATGCTGTGGAGTGTAGGGTGCAGTGACTTCATGAATGATCCCTTGCTCCTTGCAAAAGGTTTCCAGCTCTCTTGAAGTAAATTCTCCACCACCATCTGTTCTAAAAATCTTTATAGCTTTTCCAGATTGTTTCTCTACCATGCTTTTGAATTCTTTGAAGATGGAGAACACTTCACTCTTCAGCTTTATCAAATAGACCCAGATTTTCCTACTCCAATCATCTATGAAGGAGACAAAATACTTATTGCCCCCAATAGATGGAACTGTGAAGGGTCCACAAACATATGAATAGACAATATGCAATAGATCATTGGCTCTAGAGAAAGTGTGATTGCTGAAAGTGTTCCTGGGTTGCTTGCTGATCAAGCAACAATCACAAACCTTACTAGGGATCTGAAGTGGAGGAAGTCCAGTAACTAATCCTTTGGTTCTCATCATGCTAAGATCCCTGAAATTCAAGTGACCAAATATCCAATGTCATAACCAAGTGTCATCTAATAACACTTGATTGTTAAGACATTGAGACTCAAAGGCTTTTAGCTTCACATGGAATGTTCTGTTGGAGGACATGGGTGTTCTCATAAATTTTCTATCTGAGGGATCAAATATTTCCATAAATCCTTTCTTTATTTTTCTATCTTTCTTTATTTTCATGGAAAAATCCTTTTCTACCAATTGTCCCAAGCTAATCAAGTTACTAGTCATACTTGGAACAAAAAGAACTTCAGTAAGCAAAACTTGTTGACCCTCTTTGTCACTAAACATGATATCTCTGATTCCATCAGCATGAGCTACTCTACCATCAGCAAATCTAACACTACTCTTTCTATTTCCATCAAAATTAATGAGCCAATCTCTATGCCCACTCATGTGGTTGGAACAGCCAGAATCTAAACACCATTTTTCATTGCTATCGGGCTCAGAACTAGTTATCATCATCAATAAAAGTGGAGCTTCAGAATTTACCTTAGGGTCTTCTTTGACCATGTTTGCTTCCTCTTGTTTCTTGTCACTCTTATCACCTTGACCAGTTGGAGCTTTACACTCAGCAGAGAAGTGACCAATCTTTCCACAATTGAAGCACTTTATTTTCTTTCGATCAAACTTTCTTCTACCCCTCGCCAGTTGCTTGACCCACCCCTGGAATCATCACCATTGCTATCAGACTTGTCCTGATCTTGTGACTGATTCTTGGAACTGCCACCTAGGGGTGTCCACCGGACGGGTTCGGTCGGATCCGGGCCGAAAACGCGGTTTGTGTCGGGTGAAAATCACCCAACCACCTGGTCCGCCGCCGACCGTCCAGTTGCCACGGGCTATTCGGGTTCGGGTTCGGCGGTTAACGATTTCAACGGGTGGGTTGAGCGGGTTCAACATTCAGAAAAATAAAATGAAGATGAAGATCAAGATTCAACATTCAAATTTCAGAAAAAATGAAGATTAAAGATTACACTGTCAGCCCATTACAAAAGAAAATTATAAAAAAAAATGGAAGACCAGATCTGAAAGGTTGCATCTTCTTGATGAGGAACCTAAGGCGGTGGTGCGGCGGCTGTTGGTGTCAACATCACAAGGGTGGGACGAACTCGGGTTGCGGCGGCGCATCTTCATGTGGTGGCAGCGCTGGACCTCAGAGAAGGAAGGGTTGCGGCGCTGGATCTCCACGGGTAGTGGTGACGACGCACAACGTTAGAGAAGGAGAAGGAGGTGGTGGTGTGGCAGGGTGGAACACGATCAGAGAGGAAGAGAAGGAGGTGGTGGTGCGGCGTGGCATGGCGGAACGCGATGATCACAAAGAGGTAGAGAAGGAGTGGTGGATGTGCGTCGGATTTGTGAGAGGAGATGAGAGGGAGTGGTGGATGTGCGTTGGACAGGGAGAGAGGAGAGAAGAGATGGCAGCTACTGGTGCTTGGGTGGGTGCTAGGGTTTGGTTGTTGAGGGTGATGAGGGTGAGTGGCCGGTTTGAGGGTTGGTGCTAGGGTTAAAGGTTGGGTGAAGACATGGGTTGGGCTGGGTTAGAGTTAAGTGAGTTTTTTTTTTTTTATAACTCTCTCTCAGAAACATATTGATATTGGGCTGGGGTTGGGCTGTTATTTTTTTTTTTTTATCGTTGTTCGGTCGGTTCAGTCGGGATGAAGCCCAAACCGGAACCGACCGGATTAGACCGCCTGGACTCGAACCAGGCCACCCGAAAACCCAAAAAACCGCCAAAAACCGCCCGGAAGCCATTTTTTGGCAACGGGCTGGTCGGTTTCGGTCGGCCCAAAATGTTTTGGACAGCCCTACTGCCACCTTTGTAATCGCCTCTGGAATCCTTGCCTTTTCCTCGACCACCCTTGTATCCACCTCTTGAGTAGTAGCCTCCTTTCTTGGAGGTTTGAGCCTGCAACGCTTGATCTTGAGGCTTGTCTGTGGATCTCTCCATGAGCCTTTGCTCATGTGGTTCTAGAGAACCTTGAAGATCCTATATTTTCAGAGTGTCAAGTTTCCTCGATTCCTCAATGGAAACCACGATATGATCGAACTTTGGGGTTAGGGTTCGAAGGATCTTCTCTACAATCGTTTGATCGGTGATCGTTTCTCCATTTTGCTTCATAGCATTTGTATGCGTAATCACCCGATTGAAGAACTGGGGAATCTTCTCATTTGTATCCATCTGCATCAGTTCATATTGTCTCTGCATCGTCTGCAATCGAACCTTCTTCAATTGCTCAGCCCCTTCATTGCATGTTTCAAGAATCGTCCATGCTTCCTTTGAGGATTTCCCAGAGGAAATCTTCTCAAAATGGGCTTCATCAACACCTTGATGGAGGAGACAAAGTGCTTTGAAATCCTTCCGCTTGTTCTCTTTGTGTTCAACAGTTTGAGCCTATGTTGGTGCTTCACCAAGAACTGGAAACCCAGACTCAACAATCTCCAATACTTCTTGAAAACCCATAATCGCCTTCATCTGAACGCTCCAACGATTCCAATTCTTCCCGTTGAGAACTGGAAGGTTCGTGGGGATGCCCGACCGTGTTCGTCGTAGTCATCTTGTGGCTACGATCCCAGATTCTTGAACACTGGCGTGAAAAGAAAGCGAGTTGGGGAAGATGCAAGCACGACGGCGACCTCAGATATGGTCACTGAAGAAGAAGAAGGAGATCGCCGGAGTAGGTACTCGCGGTGAGGCACCGTCGCTCACAGGTCAAGAATCTTCAAGCTCTGAATACCAGTTTGTTGGAGTTTTGGAAGAAATCGGAAGGAACAAACTCAGAGAAAAGAGAGAGTTAATGCAGTGAGAGAAGAGTCAAAGAGGGGAAAAACTTTTATTACTTTCTGTATAATCATACAAGCATTGGTTACCCTTATATAGTCAATACTATATTGCATCATTAATACTAATGATTAATGCCTTAATCACACACATTAAAGGCTAACCCTAATAGCCTATTTTGTATTACTTCTAACAATTATGTGCCTTTTATTCAATTTTATTTTTTAAAAAATAAAAAAAATATATATCAATGTAAGCACATATATATATATATATATATATATAATATAAGTGTAAAAATAAAGTCCATATATAATATGTGTAACATTATTTGTTCATGAGTATATGTTATTTTTCAAGTTTCAACTCATGAGTAAAACAGCTGTTATGTTATCTATATCTTATCTATATTATATTGGATTAGTGGGAGATTCTTCTTATTCGTAGCAGTTAAGCTTACCTTAAAAATCGAATTCTAACATGAGAATCAAACCTTTATGACGTTAGAGTGGACCTCTTTACGAAATCAATTTCACTACATGACATATATAATTTTTTTAAAGAGAACATAGTTTATACTTTCTTATACATATCTTTATGAGATGCGCCAGATTTATCATAAATCTTGTCAGGATAAACAGTCATCCATATAGTAATTATATATTTGACAAATTTTAGTAAGAATTAAATGTGATATCAATAGTTCAAAAAACAAAATGTGATATCACTTATATTTAGCTTTTGCAGCTGTGTGTGATATGGTTCAGGAGTTACTGCGCAGAGACCGGAGAGTTTCTTTGGAGCATATTCTCCAAGAAGGAAATGTCGTAGCAGACTTGCTTGCAAAAGAGGGTACGGTTGGGTCTAGTCGACTCACCACCCTGGAGACTCCCCCTTGGCTGCCATCCCTTTATTGGCGGAGGACTATCGGGAAACTCACTTCCTGAGAACCTCGTATTCTGTTTGTTTTTCTTTTAGCAGCTATGTACCAAAAAAAAAGCTTTTGCTGTATAATGGTGGCATGGGTTTTAATTTTTAATCCCATACAATCCAACTAAAGATCTCTTGAAAAATATTTTACTCAATTGTCAACAATCATACTTAATTTTTTTTAGCTACATGTATATATAAAAACGTGGTAAGACCGGCCCAAGTGGTCCAAGCAAGGTTTTTAAAAGAAAAAAAATTTACTAATTAAAAAAGGTTCCCATTCATGTGATAAGTCCAATAGTCTTTTTATAAAGAATGTTTCAAATGAAAATCAAGGTATCAGTTCAAAAAATCAAGCCCAATAGCCTCCATGAAAAGAAAAAAAAATACTTCATCCCACGTTTGACTAGTCTCTCAGTTCTTGATTAATTGAACAAAACTCTATGGAAATTTGAACATATGGCAACGACAATAACAAAACTTCATCTCAATCTCACGTTTGGTTTCCTCAGTTTCCTCATTGATTGTTATTAACAAATAAATAAAAATATAAAAAATGAGATAATAACTCTACAATTTTACAATTTTTCAAGGAACAATAGTATGTGAAATATTTTTTTTAGGTAAAAATGCATCATTTTAAAATTTGTTTTATCACTTTATGTCTCATTTGTTGTTGGAGTGACCATGTGGCAAGTACCCACAAAGAAATTAAACATTTTATAGCGTGCTTGTGAATCAAAACTAAAAATTTATACTGCATTTTACTTAATCCAACCCATCTTTATAATCAGCCAAACATTTTGTTTTTGGTCATAGATTTCAATGAAAGGGGCCGAAGCCCAAGCAGAAGCCCAACATAAAGCTCATATATGGACCCAAAAATAGTTTATCTTTGTAAAATCACAAAGCCCGCGTGACAAAGATAACGGGAGAAACAAAATGGTCGAACCCAAGCTATAGTTTTGACAACAAAAAACAGTGTAGAGCTGGAGAGACAAAACCTTGCCTTAGTTGGTTTTGTGGGGGATTTTTGTTTTCTTCTGATGACTATCCTTGTTGTGTTTTAATGGATTTCCAGGCAAGTGTGTTATGTGATGTGATTAGGAGCCAGTTAATGGCAGTAGAAGGAAGGGGTGTGATGCACTAGATTAGTCATTGTGAGAGGAATAACAACTGGCTGAGGTAGCAGGGGAGTGGGATTCATGTGGGTAGAGCCAGAAGGAGGTTGTATAGGGTATAAGTAGCGAAACGTGAGAAGGGGAGAGATAGGCAGTTATTTCCTTAGGCTTGGGCTAGAGAAGTAGAGAGTTAGAGACACTCTCGAATTTGTCACTTTTATCATTTCTTTCTTTTGTATTTCTTGCTATTGATTCTAGCCATTATCAAGCGACTTGATAGGGATCGTAATACGTGATGTACGATACTAATACTTTTATGTACAAGCTAGTAAATTACCAACAAAATCACGAACCAACATGCCAAAACCAGCTCGCCCTAGACCCCAAAATGAAGCATCAAAGTTAATCTTGAACCAACCTTTAAAGAGGAGACCAACTTGAGGCAACAATGGTGCACTAGGAACAAAGGACCTCAGTTGCAGCAAACATCAATGGGAAACAACTCACGTAAGAGTAAAATTGACAAAGTTGAATTGCTCAGGATTACGTTCGATGATCCCAAATCACATGTAAAATCGCACATAAAAGAGGGAAGGTAATAATGTTACCTAACTTACCCATGAATTAAATAACCTCATATTGAGTGAGCTAATAGTCACGAAGTTATAGCCCCATGAGTAACCTTATTATTTTTTTTTGATAGGCAAATGTTAGTGGTTAGTTGTTAGTAAGTTAGAAAATCCCTTCAAATTTCCCTTCCAGGATTCGAACCCTGGACCTTCCCCTCCCCAACCCTTATGTCCTCTGCTCTTACCACTTGAGCTAACCCTCGGGGACTGAGTAACCTTATTATGACTAGGCTGTCAAAATGAAACTCGACTTGTGAGCCAACTCGACTCAACCCATTCATTAGATGAGTTGAGTTGGAAAAATTGAAGCTCATATTTAGTTGAACTTTTTGCTCGACTCACATGACTCGGTTAGTTAGTTTGTTACTTTGTTTCATTTTTGTTTAAATTTTTATTTGTAGTCAATAATTTTTTTAATATAATTATTACAGTAACACAAATCATATTTTTTTTGTTATTGAAACAATATTTTTTTTACATATATACTTGGTTGTCATTCATTGAAAATTTAATTTTTTTCCTAATATTTTTCGATTTCTAATTTTTTTTTACATTTTTTATTTTTTATTTTTAAAAAATAAACGTAAGTTAATTCACCTAACTCAATAACTCGTGATGGATTGAGCTGATTTATAATTTTAGAGGCTCACTTTTCTTCCAACTTGTGGTCAATCAGCTCGGGTGAGTTGGAGTGACTCACTTTTTTTCAGTATAGAGAAGGGGGGGGGGGGGGGAGATTAGGGTTTAAAACTTTGGGTTGGGAGGATCCGAACCCTACTCATAGAGTTGCTAGGAGAGATCAACTAATTCCCTTTAACGTACTTATATAATACTTTTTTTTACTATGATATCTTCACAGCCAATAATTACTAATTTTTAAGACTCTAACCCTCTAAGATCACATTAATTGGGTGAATCTTTCTCAATAAATCACTTTCTAAACATGCACATTGGTTAGGGACCAAACATTCAACTAAATGCTTAAAGAACTCATATCTCTACTAATTGTGTTATCACATTGTACCTTACTCTAAGCACGTTGTTATACCGAATACTTAGCCTCATAGCTGATATTTATCGCGCAACATATTGGATTTAAATGATTTTTTAAGACACCATAACCTGCACTACATTAACCAGGAAGCACGGGAAAATAGAAGTAGTGGACTGGACTGATAAAAGGAATTAAAAAAAATAAAACAGTGGAGATATATAATGCAGTAAAATAGCATGATCGATAAGAAGACAAGAAAAGCAAAGAGCTAGAGTTTTCAGTTTATGGACACAAGGATATAATGAAACATAGTGCGTGTTAAAGTATCAGAAGAGTAAGTAATTTAATAGTACCTTTGTATAAATTTATTTTCGACAAAAGTCTGCATTGGATTCTTTCTATTTATTTTTCTCTCCTGCTTCGTCCCCTTGTTTCTTGTCCTAGCTAGATACCTTACACATATGCACTGTTCTTATTTGTTGGCTTTTCAATTATATATGGTTTGAAGTTTGAACCTTCATCACATTATGGGCCCTGGTTCCCTCTGTTCGTAGTATAATAACCAAGGAAAAAACAATGTTCTATATATATATCTATAAAAAGATCTAATAGCTTTTCTTTTTTGTTCTGCTTAGAATGATCTCAATTAATTGTTGAGGATTGGAGCAAGTACTGATCAAAGTTGTTATTTAAAATTCCCAACTTCTATTTCAGTCAAAGCTAATAAGATGGTCTCTTTCAAAACATTGTAAATACGATGCAGCGCTACCATAAGTAACACACACCTCTAATATTCTAAGTGTTAATTACACTTTTAGTCTCTTTAGTAATATTATTTGAGTGATTTCGGTCTTTTTAGTTTTTTCACTCAATTTCAGTCCTCTACTTAGTTTCTTAATTAGTCAAATATGGTCTTAGTAGGAAACTAAGTAGTTTCGTGAACCACAAGGCAAAGTCGATTGGTTAACATGTTGGTTAACCGTATTCTGAAACACGGAAAAAAATCATTGGCTTATCAAATTATCTATCGAGCTATGAAAAAGATTCAACAAAAGACAGAAACAAATCCACTATCTGTTTTACGTCAAGCAATACGTGGAGTAACTCCCGATATAGCAGTAAAAGCAAGACGCGTAGGCGGATCGACTCATCAAGTTCCCATTGAAATAGGATCCACACAAGGAAAAGCACTTTATTGAAAGTGCACCAAGCAATGCTATGCCGCTAGCCGGAGTGGTGGACATATGAATCCGGAATTTACTACAACAAAAAATGTTTTTATAAGAAGAAAAGTTCGGAGTTACGAGTAGAATCTTTCGATATCTACTGGAGCTCTTGCTTTCCTACTTATCTGAATAAGAATTCCGCCGTATTGAACTACGCTCTCAAAATAAGTGCTTTAGTCTACGAGTCTTAGGTGCTGGTGCGGAAGACCAATCCCTAAAAAGGCATGTCTGAGAAGGTCAGTATAAGACAGAGTGGGAAAGATTTATACGCAACAATACCGACAGCAGCTGAAGCTAGCTTTCTTAGCGGATTGACTAATTATTCCACTGAATAGAACATAACCATACGAATAGATACCCCCTTTTTACCCTATCTATAGTAAAGATATCTGGTGTGAATCTTCTATTGGTCTAGTTTTGTATCTATATATATATATATACATGATCCAACATGCCCGTTTGTTTTGTTTGTGAAGTAAAAAAAAAAACTACTCTCGATTCAGCAGTTCCAGAAGTTGCACTTTCTTTCAATGTTGGTCCAGGCCCCGTATCAATTGGCCTTGCCTACTTCAATGCCAATGCCCGGTAAACATGTAGAAAAGACAGTTGAGAAGGCCTTTAGGGGCGCTGTATTCATCCAGCTAGAAATCTCGTAAGAGAAGATGGAAATTTTATTGATAAGACCTTTTCAGTTGTAGCCAATATCTTATTACAAATAATACCCACAACCTCGGGAGAAAAAGAGGCATTCCCTGCAGAAGCCCGAGTCCACGATCTAAAGAGGAGCCGAAGGGAGATGGCGGAGAGATTGACTTGCTTTTTACCTTTCGTATTCGGCGGAAGTCAAACTTGATATCGGTGAGCTCCGTTTGCTTCGAAAAGATGTTGTTGGGCAGTAAGCATTTGCAAGAATAGCATCCCTATGTGGGGGAAGATCGCGAAAGAGAAATATTATCAAGAGGGCCTCATGACGACGGAGACATGAGAGCCCGTATTTATGCTTTCATTCACTCGTTCCTCATGGTCAGGAGAGGGAAGATCTTAAGGCTTTCTAGTTTTTGAATCCACTTCAGAATTTTATTGTGCCCATTGATTGTATGCCGAGGGAGAGAGCGATAGAGAGAGGTTATTTTAATCCCAATGCCCTCTCTCTTTGGACATTGTTCGAGTTCTCTAGCGCCTGAGTCTGTTACGGTGAGTGAGGAAGCCTTTCAATTGAAAGCAGGCCTTTCTTTTATTCAAGTAGGAATTATGGGCAATCAGTGATCGATTTCTAGGTTTCGCCGTAAACCTAATTGGTTACTTCCAATTACGTAAATCAATAGTTCAAACCGCACTCAAAGGTAGGGCATTTCCCATTTTTATAGGAACTTCTGTACCAGAAACAATGGTATCTCCAATTATAGCCCCTCTGGGGTGTAAAATATATCTTTTCTCACCATCCCCATAGTGTATGAGACAAATGTATGCATTTCGATTTAATTAACCTATTCCGACCGGGGAGAACAGGCCATTAGACAGGGAGATTCTGAAATTGCCGAATCTTGGTTCGATCAAGCTGCTGAATATTGGAAACAAGCTATAGCCCTTACCCCCGGTAATTATATTGAAGCACAGAATTGGTTAAAAATTACAAGGCGTTTTGAATAAGACCACTCTGTTTCTTTTTTTTTTTTATTGTATATATTCTATATTGTCGTTCTCTATTCTCTATATAGAACGACAATATATCTATTTATTCTATTTCTAATTTATA